>NC_022032.1:26984169-27017325 GCF_000317375.1 Microtus ochrogaster | reverse complement strand
AAAAAAAAAAAAAAAAAGAACAGTCTAATCAAGAAATGGGCAATTACTCCCCTACCATTCTTGCCACTATTGCACTAAAGGGTATAGCTTACATGCCTATTCCCATTGTAGCTCCCAGAATTCATAGCCAGATAAGACTTGTTACTTTGTTTTTCTTTTGTATAGTGACTTTTAGCTGTAGGGTTTAGTTGAGCACCAGATGGATTTCTCTATGTTCTATGTCATAGTATGTAGTGTCTTTATCAATAGAATCTTGCCTTTAGTTATGGAGGGTAACTGGCAATTTTCCCAAAAGTTAATTATGTTCTCCTATGTGATCTAGGAGTTGTACTCTTAGGTGTATAGCAAATGAAATGAAAAAGTATTTTCAGCCCAAGACTTTTATATAACATTCTTATAAGTTTTGTTCATAGCTGTCTGAAATGGAAATAACCCATATGTTCATCAGTGCAAATCTATACATTTATATACTACTCAGCACCCAAAGAATTGGACTTTATGATTTTGAGTAACATGTATAAATCTCAAAAGCTAGGTGCTAGTCCCGTTGAACATAGCGGACAATGAGGATTACTGAGAACTCAAGAACAATGGCAACGGGTTTTTGATCCTATTGCACATACTGGCTTTGTGGGAGCCTAGGCAGTCTGGATGCTCAACTTACTAGACCTGGATAGAGGTGGGTGGTCCTTGGACTTCCCACAGGGCAGGGAACCCTGATTGCTCTTTGGGCTGATGAAGGAGGGGGACTTGATTAGGGGAGGGGGAGGGAAATGGGAGGCAGTGGCAGGGAAGAGACAGAAATCTTTAATAAATAAATAAATTAAAAAAAAAGCTATGTGCTAAGAGAAATCAGATGTGAAAAGGCATGTATAGTTTACTTAGTTTGTGTAGTAGGCAGAACTGATCAATGGCTGAAAGACTGATCAGGAATTAGAATGGTCTAGGGTGTGTAACTACTGAAGAGCAGTGGAAGCTTTCAGAGCATTGTTGGTGGGCACTAAAGTTTCGCTTATGTCAAACTGTAATATAAGTATAATTTACAATAGAAAAATGCTTTTCTCCATAATGTTGACTATAAAGAAAGTTAATTTTAAAGCATTTTCTTTTTTAAACCAGTGGTTACTGAACTCTGGCCAATTAACACCTAAAAGGAAAATAATTATATCTAAAAATCTGGGAAAACACAGACACACTAACTTTTGTTTACATAACAAACAAACATGTAATTTATATCTTGATTAAAGTCTAAATAATTCAATAAATTTGATAATTTCAGGAAGAAAAACTATGTCACAAATGCCACTCAAATATAAAGATGCACAATATTTACATAAACAATATTTGTAATAACCTTCAACTCCATAGTTTTTTAAAGGTACCATTCAAATAGTAAAATTTACATTGTTCAAAGGCATGCACGGATGTCTTTGCTCACAGTTCTAAAATTTATGTGTTCTTTAAAATACAAGTAAAAGTAAGATATCAGCTTTCTATAGATGCTTACAAATATTCTTTTCATTAACAGCAGGGCAATAATCTGTATTTTCTTTCATTCATAATTATGTTAACAGTTATACTTCCAAGTACATTGACAAATGATCTAACATTATTATACTTGCTCAAGTGTATTTCCAATTTTGAAATTGGTGCCTAACACTAGCTAATTGTCTATATATTCTTATATATGATAATGTTGAAGTTAAGCTATTGTCCTAAGGCCATTTGATGTTCAGAGATAACAATTTCAGCTGGGATCCAAAGAGAATATTTTAAACTTTTATTATTAAGAGGAATGATAATTTTCCAATACAAAATGTATGACCACACTCGCTTCTTGAATCAGCCAGTGAGGAAACACCATTGCTACAATATCTTCCTTAATATGGTATCGCATTAATTCACCCTTCTCAAATTGTATGTGAAGCCTGAAGCACATCTTTCAACCTTCCACATCTGAGATAGTCTAAATTAAAATCTAATGAAAGCTCTATCAGGAAAATGTTCATGCAAAGACACTAAGTGGAGGGAAAAGCCACGTCAATTTTGTCTTCCTTTCTAACAATGAAAAACTATTCCCACACTGACAAATATCACATAGAAAAAAAGCTAAAATCAAATAATGTAAATATTTCCCTCAATAATGTGACTCTCAGGAAGACCTGCTTAATGTGAAAATTGATGATTACTTCTACAGATGTGATTTTAACTTAAGACAACAAGGTAAGAGCTATTTTTTGTATTTTATGACACCTCTTGCTACTGTGTATTTGAATTCGATAACTCAACAAGTTATTAAGATGAGACTAATAATATTTGCATCCCAAAATCTTTACACTGTTTATGATTGTCAGATAAGAATATCTGCAAAGTAGTCCAAATCAGATCTGTCACACCTCTGGATTTGAAAAAAAAAAAACTGAGGAAAGCCTCATATTATTCTAGCAAATGCAATTAGTATAAATGATTGCTGTATTGCCAATAAACCCTGAGAGGCAATAAATTGACAAACACATGGAACAAATTCCATGCCTTCAATTTCACATCTGGTTTATTAGGATTGTGAATGTGTTTCTGATGTAAAATTTGTTATCAAAATTAAGAGACTTTTATCTCAAGTAAGTACAATCAATTAATAGAATGATGCTTTTTGGCTAATTTATGTTTACTGCCAAACAAGGTAAAAATATCACAGGAAAGAGCCAATAATACATCTTCCCAAATTAGAGAGAGGTCACTCTCCATCAAGTCACATTTCAGTTAAATAGCTCACTAATTTTAAAAGCAGTTTCCATTAGCAACAGAATATACTCAGTATATGTGTCCATTAACTGTACTTGGGGCCTACCAGATAGAAAAAGTCAAAATAAAAGTCAACTAAAGACAATATTTAGTTCACAATGAAACATGTCGGAGTGGATACATGTCTTATGCTAGACCTAGAATAGAATAATTTTAAAGAAATACAAAAAAGAATCTTGTCTTAATAGAAAGATATTTTTGTTGTTATTTTAGGTCTATGTGTTTAAACTTGAATGGGTCCATAACACTTGTAATTTGGCAATCACGAGTTTCTCTATAAGCAAAAATAAAGCCAGACTCCTTCCAAACAATACATGATATTTTTAGGAAAATGCACATGCATCACCAAAATCTCCTGCCAGGTCAGGTAAAATGAGAATGGTACATTTATTACTTAACAATGGAAATATATTTCTTGTCTCTGTGACAAGTTTCATCAGCGAAATTGGAAATACCTGACACAAAAGATATTTTAGAGTCAGAATGTTCCCCCAAAACACCACATGATTTCTCAAACAGTATATATAAAGATCCAGGTATGTTCAAAAGCTGCCTCATAAATTATGCCATTTTTGAAAAAAAAATATTTTTTTCACTGAAAATGTAACTCAATGTTAGTATTTGTTTTTGACTCCCTGCCATATTTTCACCCCAATAAACACAGAACTTTCTAGGCTTTTTAAACTTTCTTTTTATTTATTCTTTGTGTTTCACTTATTATGCGTCTTGATCCCATCTATTTCCCTGTCCCTTTATTTCCACCTGCTGCCCTTGCAACCTCCCACCCTAAGTAAAATAAAATTTAAAAGGAAAAAAAAATCAACCTTGTCATGGAAACCATGGTATGACACAGTGAGTCACGCAGTAAACCGTTTTGTCCATATATCTTCACTTGCAATTGTTCATTGCTAAGAGTCACTGGTCTGGCTTGAGGCCTCTGGTTTCTGCTGCACTATTGGTGCTGGTTTCTTAACGGGTATCCTATATTGATATGATATTTGTGTTTTAATAAATAAAGCTTGTCTGAAGATCAGTGCAAAGCAGCCACACTAGTCATCCATAAAGACCAAGCTTTGGTTGCACACATCTTTAATCCCAGCAGCCACACTGGCTATCCATAGAGCCCCGGCGGTAGTTGTGCACACCTTTAATCTGAGCACTAGAGAAGGATATGAAACGGGAGGAGACAGGTCTCACTCTCATTCTGATGATGCGTGGAGGCAGCATTGCCCATTTTAGGTCTGAAGTAGAGGTGAGAGCCAGTGGCTGGTGGCTTTGCCTTCTCTGATCTTCAGGTTGAAGCCCAGTACCTGTCTCTGGGTTTTTATTATTTGTGCTACAGTATCTGGACACCATCCTCTTGGATATTCTGTGGGTGCCCTGAGTTGTAGAGATCCTGCAGCTTTGGGTCTTTAGGACCCACCCCTTCATGTGCTCCAGCAGATTACAGATGGAGTGATGCTGGAGTGGGTCAACTCATAACCCTGGTTCTGAGCATGGGTAGTTGCAGGGTTGATCAGTCAAAGAGCTCTGCCTTGTCCTTACCACCAGGATGAACTCTCCAACATTACCCTGGTTGTTAGCTCACCCCTTGCAGAGTGATAGGGACGAGGGGGAAGGCATCTGTCACTTACCTACACTACCACATGGCAGATGTGGGATGCATGGTCAGCTACCCCATTCTCACACCCTTACAGAAGTGAGGGCAACTCTCCCCAGCTCTTGCCTCTGCATGACAGACAGTAGTTGGGACAGCTCTATCATGCTCACAACTTCAGGACTGGTTTCTCATCAAGCATCTTACTAAGGAGGAAATTAAATGCAGTGCATTTTCACTAGAATAACATCATAAATTTAAAGAATATGAACTTGGGTTAAAGGGCAACACAGGAGGAACAAAGGGGAGGGGAGGAAGTGAGGCAGATGCGATGCTCATATATGACATTCACAAAAAAGAAGTAAAATAATAATGCATGTTTGATGTGGGATTCCCCTCTGTCTGCTGTGAATACCATTGGTTAATAAGGAAACTGTCTTGGGCCTGCACAGGGCAGAATAGATGTAGGCGGGGAAAACTAAACTGAGTGCTGGGAGAAAGAAGGCGGAGTCAGTGAGACTCCATGTAGTTGCGAGAGGGGAAATACAAGAGCCGCCAGCTGGAACCTTGCCAGTAAGACCACAAGCATCATGGTAAAATATAAAATAATAGATGGATTAATTTAAGAGATAAGAGTGAGCTAGAAATATGCATAAGCTAATAGGCCAAGGAGTGCTGTAATTAATACAGTTTCTGTGTGATTACATCTGTTCTGGGCAGCCTGGAACAAGCAGCCTCCTACAACACATGTTAAGTAATTGTATTCTAAAGTTATGTTGTTGAAGTTTTTCACATCACATAATAGCTATTTATTTACAAAGTAATAATGAAATGAGTAGGAAAGTCTATATTTTTATGCCTTCTTTCACTAAATCAGTACACCCAGAATTACTGAAACAGGAGCTAAAAGGCTAGACTTTATTCTACCTCATCTTCATCTCATTGAACAAACCTGGAAGAAAACATCTCTTGACTCTAGTGAGAGTTTTAAATCCGTAATATATACTAGTATCTTAGGGGTATTATTACTATGAAGAGAAACCATGACCACCACACTCTTATAAAGGAAGACATTTAATTAGGGCTGGCTTACAGTTTCAGAGGTTTAGTCCATCGTTATCAGAGTGAGAAACATAGCAGCATGCAGGCAGACATGGTCCTTGAGAAGGATTTGTGAGTTCTACATCTTGATCTGCAGGCAGCAAAAGGAAATTGCCATACTAGGCCTAGCATGATCATATAAAACCTCAAAATCTGCCTCCACAGTGATACACTTCCTAGAACAAGGTCACAGCTACACCTCCTAATAGTGCCACTTCCTATGGATCAAACATTCAAATACATCAATCTGGGGGCCATTCCTCCTCAAACTGCCACAACTAGGCTGTGCTAAATGATCTGCAAAATACTTAAAGCTGGAATAGGTACACCCATATCTAGGAAATCATCTATCAAACAATGAGCTCTGGTTCAAATGCTTAGTCACACTCATCTAGTAATTTTGACTTCTAGATGATTAACACATGATTAGCAAAGATTAAATATGCTTTTGATACATAAAGGACAATATAAATGACATCTCACTTGTAATAATCTTAACCCTGTAAAAAGCTGTATTGTCAGTTATTTTAACTTTGGCCACCTTAGAGATTTTCATTTTGATAACAAATAGCAGATAATAACATGCCTAAAATTATGCACAAATGTCTTTTTCAGAATATGTGCAAATAAAGTACCAAAAAACAAGCTACAAGCTGTTTGTGGCCTAAGATATGCAATGAATTAATTTTTGTGCTTGCATATACTGTAATTAGAAATGGTTCTGTGCATCATGATTAAGCCAGTAACTATGGTAACAATGAAGGGAAGGATGAGTGCAAGAGGAGAAAGCCTGAGTAAATCAATGATGAGCCATTTTTTTTAATCTATTTATTTTAAAAGTCTTAACAAACAGAGCAATCTATAAACTGCTTCTAAATTTTATTATATAATTCCTTACCATCATGGGCAATAGATCAAAATGTATTGTTCCTTAAATGCATACACACAATAGCAGGCTGAGCAGATTTGATTTGTTATCACATTCAGAGAGCATGAAGTTCTTTAAAATTATGATCAAGGGAACACTTATAATATATGCGTGATTTCAAAAGGCTGCATGAAGAAAATGACAGAGCAGAAAATTTAAGCCGGGAATGCAGTTTTTAGAATATTAGTCTTTTTGCCACAGATTTCAGCAAAACCACCTGTCTTATTGTTGGGTGAAGTAATAGATTCTAATTACCAGGCAGCAAACATGAATAGAAAAGCAACAACAACAAAAAGCACTGCATTTCTTGATAGTGTGTTCTGAGTCTTTTCCACTGTTGTCTCTAGATGCAAATCTAGAATTTTCTGCTTCAGACATTCCCTACTGGGTAACCTTCTTGTATATTCCTAGTCTCAAACTCCTGAGGTCATAGGAGAAATAATTGAGGTAGCTTCAAATGAGAACATCAATCAAAGCTGATTAGAAGGTTGAAAAGCAAATCTTTTGACTCTCAGGCCTCCATTCAGTGCACAGCTTATTACCAGCCTTTACTGGTAAATGCTCCAGAATCATACCCTCCACTTCAGTTCCCACACTCTTGGGCTAGCTCTGGTCACAAAGCTCCTCAGTACCAAACTTATCAGCTAAGTTGGCATTTGGGGGTCTCCAGCATGGGGCACTCTTCCATGTTCAGGTCTTACTCCTCCCATTCCAAATCCCACCCCCTCAAAAAGTTTACCACCTCCCCATAAAAAACCCACCAAGGGTCAGCTCTTCCCTCAGGGGTTGCTCAACACCCCACTTATAGGCTACTGAAGACCTGGTAGCCATATTTTCCATGTGACTCCTCTCCTGCCCTCTGAAGGCGACCCAGGAATGATTTGCTGTGTTCATTAAACCTGGATTTATTAATTTGGCTTGATTGGCTTACTACATCAGTGTCAAGAGATATCCAATAACCAGGGATTCAAAACTCACCAAGAACCAAGCCCAACTGCACCGCATCTCCAATCTGCCTATCTCTGTCCAGGGAAATGCTGCACCTGCGTTTTCTGGTGAGTTTCCCTATGGCCTTGCCTGCCCCTACACTTTCTACACTCCCAGATTTAGCTCTATGCCTGATGACTGTGGCTCCTGCACTAACCTCACTTGGAGCGTTTTTCATAACCTTGCTATCCACCTTGTCTCCACACTCCCTGGCATGGATTTGGTTGTACAGTTCCTTTAGTAACCCAATTAGAAGAATCTAGAATCTCACCCCAAACACACAGCCAGCAAAAGAAGTCAACCAGACCAGGTCATTTTAGAAAAACACAAACAACAAAAAAGGCCAAGACATTATGTTCCCCTTCCCCAAATCAAGTAGTCCAAATGCAGTGTGTTCAATGATAACTGCCTAAGACAAACCTCAGGATACAGAACTTAAAAGAACAAATTATAAACATCATCAAATGAATCAAGGGTTTTAAAGAAGACATGAACAAATGCCTCAATAAATTTAAAGAGGAAAAGAATAAACTCCTGAATGATGCTTAAGAAAACACATTTTTTGGTTTCTTTGTTAAAAGGAACTCTTCTTGCTTTCAAGAACAAGCATCAATTTAAAGTAAAAGAACTAAAAAAAAGTGTTCAAAGCAATGTCACTTCTTATAACATCAGACAAAATAGACTTCAAACCATAATTAATCAGAAGACATAAAGAAGGACACATTCTAATCAAAAGTACAGTTAACAAAGGAGATATTACTATCCTAATTATAAACCAAACTCTGGTATACTATTTTTCAAAAAGCATTTTACTAGACTTCAAGACACAGATTAACTCAAACTCATTAATAGTTGTTGTTTTCAACAGGCCCTTTTCTCCAATAGATAGGCATCTGAACAAAAGCATAGAACAGAAATGCATGAATTACATGGCACTGTACATGAAATGGGTATCACTGATATCTACAGAACACTCAACCCAACTCCAAAGATATGCTTTCTATTCAGCAGCCCATGGATACATATCTAAAGTGAATCACATACCAGAACACACACACACACACCACCACCACCACCACCACACCAAAATAAATCTTAAAATCTTAACAAATTTAGGATGATTGAAAGAGCTCAGTATATACCATATGACTATAATGCCACTGAAGCTTAAAATTAACAGACAACAAATCTTAAAAAAATCACTTGAGGGTTGGAGATGTGGCTCAGTGCTTAAGAACATTGTCAGCTCTTCCAGAGGTCCTGAGTTCAAGTCCCAGCAACCACATGGTGGCTCACAGCCATCTATAATGTGATCTGATGTCCTCGTCTGGTATATAGGCTCTATGTGTAACTAGAGCATCATATATATAAAATAAATAAATCTTTAAAAATATCACTTGAATTCATGCAAAGTAAATAATACATTACTGAATGATAGTGGTCAAGGAAGAAACGGAATTTTAGAAATCTTGGAATAATAAAACATGAAAATACGCTGCAACATTAAATCACAGGGGCAAATTAAAAACAGTTCGAAGAGGGTAATTTTTAACTGTAAGAACCTGCATTAAAAAATCATAGAGAGCTAAGTTATGTAGCAATTTCCTCATGGATTAAAATATTACACTCTGCAGGGAAGCTCTTTAAGACTCAGCATGTTACAATAAGAGGCGGAACAAACAACAGGATGTTCTAAGGGGAGATGATGCCTTCCTCCTGTAGACAAAAAGCTGTTGAGTCACAGAAGTAAACAGCTAACTAGCTTCTTGAAGTCATCTAAATGTTGAAAACACAGAAGTAAATAACTAAATAGATTCAGGAAGTCACCTAAACTCATAAGGGTCACTAGGCCCCTCACAGCCCATGCTCTAGGCCCCTCACAGCAGCAATTGCTGCTGAGACACACTCTCAAGAGGAGACCTGCCAAACAGACTCAAACCTGCTGAGATACCTCAAGGAAACACAGACCAGCAAGCTGCATAGAAAAAAGCAGAGACAAGCAGAGTTACCTGGACGAGGTTCAGACCACCAGAGTTACCTGTATGAGACAGACTGCAACCTACTAAGTTGCCTAGAAGTTGTGTAATGAAATTCAGATTTCCAGCATTTGTGAGCTGTCACCCATTCCAGGGTGGGCTTTTGACTCATTTCTGCTTCAGTAAATAACCTCTCACCTACGTTCTTATGAATAACCCCAATAAAACTCTTTGAATTACCAAGCTTGCTGGTAGCCTAATTTCTGGAGCATCATTGTTTCCCTGTCTGCGATGACTAAATAGTTGTTCTGGTCTCCCCAGGGATAGTGTTATAGAACAAGTACAAAAAAAAAAAATGTTTAATTATGTCACTCCACGAATTTGGAAGAATAAGAACAAGTCAAACTCTTAGACAGTAGATGAGGAAAAAAATAATAAAATACAGAAGAGAAATTGATCCAAATAAAAACGGAGAAAAAAAATGAGTCAGCAAACTTGAGAGCTGGTTCATTGACATAAACAAGATCAATAGACCTTTGGCACAATTAACCAGAAGAAAGATATGACCCAAATTAACCAAGTGGCAATGATTAGGAAACCTTTGCAACAAACGCTAAAGAAAGTCAGAGCATTCTAAAGGAACGTTTTAAAAATTTATGTTCCATTAAGTTAGAAATCTAAGAGACATGGAAAAATTTATAGGTTCATCCAAATCAGCAAAGTTAAACAAAGATAAGATCAGCAACCTAAACAGACCACAACAAATAAAAAGACTGAAACAGTAATTTAAAGCCATCCCATGGAAAATGGCCAGATCCAGGCTGATTCACAGCACCTTTCTAACGGATTTTTAAAGAATTATAACCAATACTTTTTAAGTTATTAAAAAGAACGGAAGGAAGGAAGGAAGGAAGGAAGGAAGGAAGGAAGGAAGGAAGGAAGGAAGGAAGGAGAAAAGAAAAAAAGAGAAAAAGTCCTTCTAGCTACTTATGAATCCCGTATTAATCTAATAACAAAACCAAATAAAGACACAACATCAATAACAACAGATGGAAATAAAAGAAAGACACCAACAACGAAAACACTACAAGTCAATAACCCTGATGAACCCAGATGCAAAAATCCTCAATACAATCTAAGAAAAGAATGCAGGTATAAGGCACAAAAATTATCCACCAGTAATACTCTAGACATCTGCTGGTTCCATTAAATATATGATGCAATTTATTAACAGTGTGATGTAATTTAATTCCAATGTATCTCGCTGTTGTTCTTTCAAATACATTTTAATTAAAACAGAATTATATCACTTTTCACCTTCTTTTTCCTCCCTCAAGCCCCTTCAGGAATCCTACCTGCAACTTCTCCCAAGCCCCAAATATATATATATTTCTCACAAGAAATTAATAAACATTAAATAATTCTGAAATTCGGATTGTGATAAGAGTTCTGCAGTTACACACTAGGCAACATGATGAAGATAACTCACAAAATCTACTATGTTAATTTGGTCAGAGAAGATCTCTTTGAGCTATGTGATGTCTGTAAACAGATGGTCCCCAAAATAGTGCATAGTGAGGGCAAATGCGGAGGCTGGGGGTAAAGATGGCAGCCTGCAGGATACCAAATCAAAGCAGAAGGGAATCCAAAACAGGCTTCAGAATGGCAGCTGACAGATAGCAGCCATGCTAGTAGGCTGTGCTAGAGGAGTGGAGTTTCTAAAGTGCATCCATCCCTTCAACAGATTTCATGCTTCTTGAAACGTTTTCTAAAAAGATGCCTTTTAGAAAGATCAATGGTATCCCTGGGAGGCCTGTTCTTTTCTGAAAGGAAACCGGAGGAGGAGTGTATATGGAGGAAGAGGGAGGTGGGGGGGGAGAACTCGGAAAGGGGAAGGAAGGAAAACAGTGGTCTCTCTGTATTGTATAGGAGAAGAATAAATTTACAAAAGAAAACAAAAAAGAAAGACCAAATGTGCTTACTCACATAGAAGCTCTGTTCGGCTTCCTCTGAGGAAGCCAACAGCAGAAATTACTGCTGGACATGAAGCCAGGTCAAGAAATCAGGAAAAGAATCAAGTAAGTGCCTGTTATTAAATCTGCTTCATATGTGTGATGAAGTAGGGAGTGTATGCCTCTATTGCTCCTTCTGAGCCTTAGGCATCTTAACTTCTATCTTCACTGAAACCCAGCGGGAAAAAAAAAAATTCTAATTTCAAAAAATCTTAGTGCCATACTGTCAATTTACAATACAACTGGGTAGGTTTTCTTATATACCGAGACACTGGCATCCCAATATGTCAGAATATCCGTCGTTCTTTTTAAGTTGTTTCATTTTCATCTGAACATTAGGAATTTTTCATGTGATGTCCAGGACAACCACTAGAGGGAAAACTTCTACTGTAGAAAATAATTTTAATCTGTTTACTTGTTTCATAAGCTCTGAAATTTCCAAAACAATGATGTGTTCAAGACGAGCAGCTCTGAGAAGCCTACCTGGAATTCGCATGCATTTTGAAATCAGTCCCAATAACTTCTAGCATTTGTGTTATAATACACGTTCTGCTAAGGCTTTTATAGTCATTGCCTCGTTTTTTGTTTTTTTTTCAAAACGAATGGCTAGTGCAGCAGACCTCGTCATGTCATAATAATAATAATGAACATATATTACTTGTATAAAATGTAGATTGTTTAACCAAAGACACCTAACAGCTTCCTTGTTCAGGATTACAACTGAGGCGTGAGTAATTTTTTTTTCAAGTCAATGTATTTTCTATTCTATTTATCAGGGTTGTTTTGTGTTTTATTGGTGGGTTTTTATATGGTTTTAGAAGAGTAGAAGCTATTGACTGTCTTTCTCATCATATTGTATATTTTTCTCAAATTCTTTGTACATTATATACATTTGGGTAACTGCTCGTTGTATGGATGCTTTATTATATGAATAGGAAGAATGGAGCTCTGCCCTTTCTTGGCTGCGCTGTTGGCAACACAGAAGCACCTTGTGTTAGGGTCGCTATGGACTTCCCAACTGCACCCATTTCAAAGTTATTAACCATAGGGGTGCCTGAAGCAATTTCTTGTAGGTTATAAGCACAATGAAAAAAGGGGTTTTCTTCTCAAATATCATGGTATCCTCATGCTGTGGACCAATGTTTATGTAGTCCCTCACTCATACGTTGAAGTTATACTCACCATAGTAAGAATAAAAGGTACTGGAACTTTGAGAATTTTATCATTAAGCCAAGAATGTGATGTGTAGGCATAAGTGGCCTACATTATTTTGTGTGAAAAACATCAGTGAAATGATTTTCATTGTTTCTACCATGTAGGACATAAAGAAACAACAACCATCTGGAAAAAGGGAAGTCCCCATGAGCCAGGCTACACTAGTGGCTTGGTCTCTGAAGCCGAGTCCACCGAACTGTGAGCCTTAGGCATCTGCTGTCACCCACACCCTGGTTGGAATCAGCTATAAGTGCTTTCAGGGTTAGCGTCCTCAGATTAATGAGGCCTCTTTCTTGTTCTGCCAACAAAGCTGCATTTGGTGGCCTAAAGCTAAGAAAGAGAACCTGGAACTCTCTTCTGCAACAGCACATAAATTGAGTTCCAATTCAAGTATTCTACATGATTCTAACATATCTCAATAAATTTTCAAAGAAAATACTTTGTAAGAGCAATTACTAGTGGATAATATAATCATAAAGATTTTTTCTTTCCTTTTGGATTTTCTGTATTTTCTCTTGTTTATAATGAAAACGTTAAGATGTTTTTAATAAGAAAAATTATGTTTCTTGTTTCTTTTAAAATGAAAAGTCCAGGAATATAATTTTTTATATCTCACCTTAAAATGATATCGCCTGGCAAACATTTTGTATAAACAGAGTTGTTTATCTTCAACTTGAGGAATGAATTCATTAGGAGCTATCAAATTGAGTGGTACCTAGCTCTCCCTATCTCTTCTTATCCAGAGCTGGCTTCAGAAAGGAATGCCTTGGAACCAATAAGGAGATGAGGGTGGATCTGTTAGCTGATTCTCCTAGAATCCATCAGCAATTGGATTTTAAATGCAGAAGGAAGATTAATTTAAGCTGGCAGTCCTCAGGAGTACCTTCTCATACTCCACATTCCTGGAAGAGGTGGTGGTGTACACAGCTTGCTTTAAAAATTGTTTCATTTCCTACATTAAGATAATTGGATGAAATAAAAACTAAAAGACTTTTAGGTGAGTGATAAGACATATGTCTAGTGGCTTTTAAAATTCCCTACATGAAATAAAATTCTTAGTATTAAGACATGATATAAGCACCAAAATGACAAGTTATTTAGTTAAAAAAAGAAACGTAAAAGTCTCACTGAGGAAATCTTAGAGCATACAAATTTATCATCAAGAAAATAATTTATTTCATAATAAAAAACTCTTATGGGCATTAGATTTATTGTGACAAATATTAACATATTTGCTTTCTATGATATTTTAATATTTTACAGATG
Source organism: Microtus ochrogaster (assembly GCF_000317375.1). Lineage (NCBI taxonomy): Eukaryota > Metazoa > Chordata > Mammalia > Rodentia > Cricetidae > Microtus > Microtus ochrogaster. The sequence goes on along the minus strand of NC_022032.1, from coordinate 27,003,441 downwards.
TACATACCTAGTTATACTATAAAAAATAGTAATATCATATTTGTTGAAAGTCTGGACATTCCAATGACACAGTAATTTTTTAAAGATTTATACTCTTTTTAATGAGTATTTATAAAAACTAAAATACATTTCTAGTACTTTTGACACTTAAGAAAAAATTACAAGCATAACACAATATGCCCTATAAAACAAATAATTTGCAATATTAAAATTAACATATAATACTTTACTATTTTATGTGTTTTTTAACTGGAAAAACTGAACAAAAGAACAAAGCATTATCAATTATTTGTTCTCCGACTATCAATCTGAAGATGGAGATCAAATATTACAAATAGATAGTGATGTCCACAAGTTCTAATTGTAATTGGATAGGGAAAACATTGCAACAGGTAGAGTTGAAAGGGAAATGAGCCTTTACTGGAACACACCTTCATTCTTCTATTAACTAATCAACTAACTTCCTGAAGCACCAGTGTCTTTAATTAAAAGGACCAAATACCACCTACCTAGTCTGGAAAGTCATTGAAATGATGAAAGGTTATGTTTTGGAAATAGCTGAAATATACATGGAGAAAAAAGAGAAACTGATCACAAATATGAATAAATTACAGCTATATTTTAGGGGAAAAAAGAAGCATGCAGTTTCACTAAAAGAAAAAAAAATGCCTTTGTATAAATCCAGGTGTTTACCTGAGACAAATTAGTAAAATGCTTGTTCAATATTGAAGCTAAATCATTGGAACTAAAACATCATGACAGCAAATTTTTAAGTCAAAGGTAATATAATTGTTAAGGAGCTATGAGGAGATTCATTTCTGCACACTTGTTAGGACAGCAAAGATAAAGGACAAGAATGCAAGCATCCGGGTTCTGAGAGAATAATGGATTACCACGGATGACTTTAGCATAAGGCAACGGATGCCCCCTAAGGAACTGAGTGGAGGTGACATTCAACTATTTCCTTAGCTGTTCTTTGTGACAAAGGAGCTGAGGCTACAGCTATAAGAATTGTTCTAAGAAAAAATAAAAATCTTCAACCCAAGTAGCACGTAACTAGAAATATTAGGAAGCATTTATCACTTCACACATTCCACAGATGTTTTTCCTGCATGCAGATATGTGTAAAGCAGCTTCCCAGCAACCACGTATTAAACAGATAACTAGCAGGGTGTGGTAGCTCCATTTACAATCTTAGCACTTAAGAGGTGAAGGCAGGAGGAATTTGTTAAGTTTGGGTTGAGCCTGAGTTCAAAAGTAGCTTGGGCTTAAGAGAGAGAGGGAAGGGAGCTAAATAACACTAAGGGTTTTTGAGAAAGTCATACTTAATCGAATTATTTTATATCTACCAAAAATTACATACAATGCATATACGTCTTTATGCATACACATGTATATAGTTTAAAGGAAGCCATGCCTCTTGGGGATGATAATGCTTTCCTCAAGAGCCATGGGTTATTTTACAAAAACTATACTATTAGGCAAGAGAAACCACCTTTCAAATTGTTGGTGGGGGAGACCAAGAAAATCCTAAACAGCATAGTCTATTGTGTGTTTTCCTTGTTGGCCTCCTAGAAGTTAAAGGTCAGTCCCTATGGCTGAAGACACCACATACAATGGACAGAGGACTTGGAAGAATCTAGCTGGATCTCACCTAAAAGCCTAAGAATCCCCTCCCTGAGGACTAACTTCTCATACTAGAGAAATAAAAGCTGCCAAGAGAGAGAAGCAATCAGTATTCCCACATACCAGTAATGCATATGACCTACAACAATGACCAGAACTGAAAGATACCCCGAAAGCTGCAATGGTACTTGTATCTTGATGGTAATTGTGGTGATTTGGGGAAAAAAAAAAAAAGGAGTGGCAGTATTAAGAGATGTAGCCTTCAGAGGAAGTGTGGCACTGTGGAAGCAGGCTTTGAGGTCTCAAGATACTGGCCAGGATGTGAGACCACTGCCTGCCTATCAAGACTCTCAGCTCCAACACCACGTCTGCCTGTACATCACCATGTCGCACCATGATGATAATGAACTAAACCTCTGAAAATGTAAGCCATCCCAACTAAATGTTTTTCCTTTTTAAACATTGCTGTGGTCATCGTATCTCTTCCCAACAACAGAAATCTAAGGCAGTAACCAAGAGCTATCTAATTTGATTTAAGGGTCCCTCAACAGGAGGGAAATCATGCCTGGTACCGTAAATCTGTCCAACCAATAGTAGCTGATGAGGTTAAATGTCGTGGAGGAAAACATACCACTCAAACTTTACATAGTATTACACCTAAGTGCATTATAAATACTTATCCTTTGTTCCTTTACGGAAAGACTTTTTTTCTCATATATACTAATAACAGTTTGCTCTTGCTCTACTGCTCCCAATTCCTACCCATCTCCCCTCCCACTGCTTTTATTTAAAAAGCAATTACATTGGAATAGGATAAAACAAGCAAACAGAAGTAGAAAAGTCAAATAGAAAGCCCCAATAAACAGATGTAGATGCAGCGTCTCATCCCCATACTCTCAGGAATCCCATAAAAACACAAAACTCGAAGTCATGATTTATATGCAAATGTATTTTATTTGGTCTCATTTATTAATTAAAATAAATATATTTAATAAATAAAATAATACAACTTTTAAAAAGTCCAAACACAGCATTATCTTATCTTTAAATCCACAATTAAGAGTAGCTCCTATCTCTCATCGAAGAAACTTCTCTCTGTAGCAAATGGGAGCCATTACAGAAAACCACAACTGTAGACAATGACAGACCTTAGAATGCTCACATCCAACTGACACAGCCACAGCAGAACCTCCCGCACAAGGCTTGGGGAACATGATGAAAGAAGAGGCAGGAAGATTGGAAGAGTCAAAGAACCAGAAAGTCTGTTTTATGATCTCCTCTTCTAGAAATGACACTGAGGCTTCACGTGTGAGATCATAATAATATGGCTGCCCAAACAAGACCTGAGGAAATACACCACCTAATGGCCATGCTAACATGTAACATACAGCCCAGCCGCGGACAAAGAATTCAGCCATTAAGGAAGACTAAGAGCAAGACTGGGGGGAATATTCCTCCCTAGGGATGAGTTTCCTAATTCATTATCCAAGATCAAGTAGTCAGTCCTGAAAAACGTATTCATACAAGCAACTCTAAAAGGACTCAACAGGTTTATTCATGTGCTTCTGCATATGTATGCATGTACTTATGTAGCCATAATAATTAAAGAAAAAGAGGACACAAATTCTAGAGGTCCTGAGAGGGTCCATGAGAAGGAATGGAGGAAGAAGAGAAAAGGGAAAAATTATATTTTATATCAAACAAATGAAATATATATATAATTAAAAATATTCAAACAAACCAATGAAAAAAGAATAAATAGAAAGGTTATGGAGAGTTGGCTCAGCAGTTAAAATCTCTGGTTACTCTTTCACAGGACCTGGATTCAATTCTCAACATTTACATGATAATTCACAGCTGTCTATAACTCTGATGCCTTCTCCTGATGTCTGTGGGCACCAGGCTCACAAGGGGGGCATAAATACACATGCATGAAAAACATGCATATATACAAAATAAAAATTTAATAATAATAAGTAAATGACTAGACATATTATTCATTAGTAAACCCAATTCTATTACTATATGATGGACAAAGGGCTGAAGAGATGGCTCAAATGTTAAGCGCACTGGCTGTTCTTTTATTTATTTATTTATTTATTTATTTATTTATTAAAAATTTCCATCTCCTCCCCTCCTCCCATTTCCCTGCAGAAAACTGCGAGTCAACGTACCTCAAGATCCAGCAGTTCCACTCTTGGGAATATACCCAAGAGATGCTCAGTCATACTACAAAAGCATTTGTTCAACTATGTTCATAACAGCACTATTTGTAATAGCCAGAACCTGGAAACAACCTAGGTGCCCCTCAATAGAAGAATGGATAAAGAAGGTGTGGCACATATATACTTTAGAGTTCTACTCAGCGGTAAAAAATAATGATATCTGGCTGTTCTTTCAGAAGACCCAGGTTCGGTTCCCAACAACTATACAACAGCTCACAGCCATCTGTAACTCTAGTCCCAGAGATTCTGATGCATAATGGACAAAGAGTAAATAAATCACCTTGTTACAAGACTTGCATAACAGGAAGATTCTGCTTTTCCCCCTCAAAAATAAACATGCTTTTCAAATCTATAATCCTAAATTGTGTAAAATAAAAGGGCTATCAAGAGTAGGCAAATTTCTTCTGCATTAAAATAGTCCCAGGATTGTAGTTTCACAGTGATAAACCTGAAAATATACTCTGTTGGAGTTCATGGCAATTCCCACAGAGAAACATTCTTAAGAAGCAGTCCTCTGTGTAATAGATGAAAATGACTCAGGAAAAAAGAAATTCCAGGAACCTGAATTATATCTGTTTTAAAATACATAGCATGAAGGGTTATGAGTATGCAGCCAATTGTCTGCAAGGCTGTTTATGGCAGCTATTTCCCTTAACTCTCATTATTCTTAGCTGATATCATATCATTTATTTTTTATTATGATGCACTGTATAGCTGGGAGCCCATTAGGACACACTGAAGACTTGTGCTGCGTGTTCTAATTACCACAGCGACTGTTAAAATGGAGTTAGATTGTTAACCCAGTTGTTTTTCAAACATTATTTAAGTCATCATAAACACTGACAACCTAGATCTTTTGGTGAGATAATTTTATCCAGTTGCTTCCTTAAATCATTCTCTCACTCAGATAACCTGGCTTTTCAACTATTAAACAGAAGGAAATTTCAAATGCATTTTCTTTGTTCCACTGTCTACATTTGATGTGTTCAATGCATAGTTCAGACCCAGGCTCTGATTACTGGCAGGAGAAATATAGGATACTTTTATATCACCTTACAAAGTCCTACTGTGCAGCACTGTTCTAATGATCATATATTGTCCATATTGCTGAGTCACCTTGCTGTAAACCATGGTTCAAACACTCCATAGCTGTAGGAACTGAAGCATATTTCTTCATCTTGTCACAAGTTCCTCACTCATAAAATAAGGGTAGTAGAACAAAAACTAAAGTAATTGGAATGTATAAGAAGTATGCAGACTAATGACTAGCAATCAGTAAAGACATTCTAAGTGTGATTGATTGCTGATTTTATTAGAAAAGGCAATTAAAGTTGTAGAAAGACCTAAAGATTTTTAAAACTCAGACGATAAGTTGAGTTATCCCTAGAAAAAGGTAGGGATGTCATCTGTCTTCCTTTCTTCAAGCCAAGGAAGAATGGTCATATTTTTCTATCTTCTGAGACTATGGTCATTTTATAAAATAGTTCCTAAAACAACCTAGCCTTTGTAGTCCAAACATCTTCTAATCACTATTGCTTAGAGAACTTCATATCCCTCTAGTTACTTAAGACTTAAAAATTACTTGAACTTGTTATTTTTGTCTTATTAAAAAAAGAGTAAAACCTTATGGCATTTCTAAAACAAGAGATAAGAATTGAAGTCAATTATAAGGCTTGTTGAGAAAGTGCTTTCCAAGTTAAGAGGGCCTGAAAGATTTGAGTGAAGAGGGCACGAGACAATGATCACTAAGCAAATTCATCACTCTCCATTTGAGACTCTGAGATGAATGCCACAATCTTTCTTAAGAAAGAGCCTAAGAGGTAAAGATAAATCACCCTTTGTTTCAAAACACAGTGCCTGGAAGTTAAATGAATCCCTTGACTTTTACCATGACTAGACAAAATCTACATTTGATATTCGTACTTTTCAGACAAGAGCTGCAAATGGCACTTTTTCTTGGAACAATCAGATAAAATCTTTCACTCTTCCTAGAGGCCACGGGTGAAGGGAAATAGCATAGAGCTCATTTGAAAAAGTAACTAATTACATTTGCTTTTCTCAAACTATCCCATGAAAATAGAGAACATATTTCAAAAATTACAAATAGTCTTATGGAACAAAGAAACCAAGTTTCAAATCCCAACTGCACAACTTACTAGCTCTTAACTTGAAACAAAAGGAGTAACAGTAATGACAGTAGCAGTAGAATTCATTTTTTAAATGTTCAGGTAAATGACTATGTCAAGAACTGAAAATCATGTCTCTAATGTAAAGTTAGCTGCAATATGTTTTGGTCAGCACAGAGGTAAGGCGAAATCTTCTCATGTATATTTCATTTTGAAATTTTCAACTTAAAGGAAAAACTGTATTAAACATAAAACCTTCCTCTGGTCTGTACCATTATTGAAGCATCTGGTCCTGCTCTTGTCTAGTACTAAGGAAGTGCTTTATACCAAGCAACTGTTCCATTGTGAAGTGTAAAACCCTGCAATTTGGTAATAACAACAATAACAAAAGTGCTTAGTGAAAGAGAAAATTCTGAAGAGCCTGTTTCTATCAGCATGAAGGTAAATCTACCATTTCTGGAAGTCTACTCTTTAATATTAGACTTCTTAGGAGTTTGGATAAACCCAAACAGGAAGTGCTGGACTTCGCTTCTCATGTGTCCCTCATTCTAGTTCTGCGTTTGGTGTTGCTGAAATCAGTTCTTCGGGGAACATATTCATTAGGAAAATTAATAAATGTGCCCTCTTCTCCCCATTTGAACATTCCTCAGAGCCTTATCAACAACTATCACATTAATTGTGTTTACACTAAATGCCCCACAGAATGTCACTAAATGAGAAGCCATCAGTTTGAGTGAACATTTATCTAGCAAAATCTAGTGCCTTTCTCTATATAGTAGAAGGATCATTATGGGATTAGTTAGTATTCAAATTTTAAAACTTTCTAGTGTTTGAAGAAATATTTGGAAAACTTCTTTCTGATAGGCCAGGAAGATCCATGCTTTAGCATGTGTTTGTCTGGTGGAAAACAGGCCTTCATTTCCAAAGTTATGAAAACCAGAGGTCACTTACAAATACAGAACTTGACATAGAGTCTGCTTGAGAATTTGCACCCAGGCTTCCTTCTTGTTCTGATTTTTCTGTAGCTCAAATTCCTGTCACTGTAAGAATCTTAGCTTTATATTTGCGTGTTCATATTTTAGGATTATATATACATGTTACTAAATTTTATCATAATTTAATTAATATTAATCTGCAAAAATTATACCGTCCAACTCTATTTCTTTTTTTTTTTTTTTTTTTTTTTTTTTTTTTTTTTGTTTTTCGAGACAGGGTTTCTTCGTAGCTTTTTTGGTTCCTGTCCTGGAACTAGCTCTTGTAGTCCAGGCTGGCCAACTCTATTTCTTGATCACATAAAGTTTTTAATTTTGTAGGCACAAACTTAATAAAGTTTTAAATCAGCTGAAGTTTAATCAAGGTTTCAGTCAGCTAAACTCAATCAAGAGGTACAAAAGAAACTACAGAAGTCCCTCTTCCAATCTTAAGTTTTCAGTGTTTGTCTCAACTAGATGCCATGTTCCTAAAAATTAGTAAGTAATTTTAATCCAAACTCTATTTCAAGACAGCAAAGAATGTATTTATGAAAAAAGGAAAAGTGAGAACCATTTCACAGAGGAAACTATGTGATACTGTTCGTTATTTTCTAACATGAGCATCAAAATAAAATAAATCACATATTCTACTGTATGTGTAAGTGGGAATTAGTTAACAATACTTTTAGTGGAGAGAATTTACAGAAATTACTATGCCACATACAGAAATTATAGCATTCAATAACAAGCCTATTAAAATACAGATAATCCTTAAATTAGAGAAACTCTAGTCCACTCATTATTAAGGTGAAAACAGCATAAATCAAAAGTCATTTAAGAAATCTAACCTATAGCTCACTCATTCAAACACTGGAAGTAAAAATGCAGTACATCACAGAGTTTGAAATCACAGTTTTCTGACCAGAGACTGCTGCTCTTTTAGGAAAAAGCAGAGTTCAAAGTATGGTTTCTACTGAATGCACTCATTTTATGCCATCAAAAAAATAAAAAGGAAATTATATGTCGAGACAATGTATATTAGGAGCTATCTATATATTTTCAATTATTCACCTAACAAAAAAGAAAGGGAGCCAGGCAGTGGTGACACATGCCTTTAATCCCTGCACTTGGGAGACAGAGGCAGGAGGCTCTATATAAATTCAAAGACAGCTGGGGCTTTGCAAAGAAACCCTGCCTTGAATAAAAGAAAAAGAAGGAAGGAAGGAAGGAAGGAAGGAAGGAAGGAAGGAAGGAAGGAAGGAAGGAAGGAAGGAAGGATTCAGAAGTGTGCTGGCTCTGAAACTTCTGAATTCAGAGTTTAGGCTCTAAAGGAAACCAGGAAACCAAGAAACAGTGCACGGCACACACTTTTACCCATTATTTGTGTGTGAGGTTTTTAATTGTGATCAGTTTGATTCCAGTCTAAACTTCTCTCTTAACTTACTTATAGATCTACAATCCTGTGCCTTATGTTAAGTTTTGTGCCCAGAAATATGTTATGGAGATACTTGATCTGAAGGAAATTCACAACGAAATTTCCACTTGTACCTGTGTACTAAAATTTCTGTGAAGGTGTTCAGAACAAACAGTGAATAAACTGGGAGATGGTGGCACGGGCCTTTATCCCCAGCACTTGGGAAGCAGAAGCAGGCAAAGCTTAGAAGTTGAATGGCTACATACTGTATTGTTGGTTCAAAGATGTGGGGTGCTGAAGTGTGGATGTAAACACCACTTTTATGAAAACAGTCAATAGTCTGGTGTCTGATGGGTAAGTACAATTTCAACAATTTCTTTTTTTGATGATTCCCATGGATGGTGATGTAAATATTAAAACCATTTATTTGTTATTTCTTAAAGAATAGGACATATTAAGTATAAAGCTAGACAACTGTCTAGCAACTTCTGAATGCAAACTCTGCATCTTGTTGGATAAGGACAAATTAAGTATGCAACAGATCTCTGAACATGCCAATAACCCCAAATTCCCAGGCTGGACTTAGCAGTCAATCCTGTAGAAGACCTAATGATCTTGTAAACACAAATATTGAAACTGTCACCAAAATCTGTTTCTTCATAATACCACATCAGTAAGTGGTTGATTATGAAAGGTTGATTACATGATCCAAAGGCATCTAGAAGGCCAATATGTGAAATCACTGGTGTGAAATTTCAGTTCAAAGTAGAATTGAGTTCAATAGGTCTATTCTAGAAAAATATGTTTGAAAATTAATACTATGAAGCAGATGTGGGAATTTGTCTAGCATATGCAAAACCATGGGTTTAATCCCTAATATTGTAAAATGGGTGAATAATAAACGCTATAAATGTTACAAAATAGGTCAAGAAATGACCAGGGTGAGCTGTAATTTTTATAGAGTTTCTAAAGTACAGGGTGAATCACAACAATAGCTTTGAAGAACGAAGAGATAGTTCAGTGGTTAAGAACATTACTCATTCGGAGGACCAAGGTTTGATTCCCAACACCCATATTGGATGCTTCATCACTGCCTATGACTCCAGTTTCAGGAGATAGGCTATCCTCTTCTGGCCTACACAAGTATGGCACTCACATTATCAAAAACACACTATCTACTCACATACCCATATAATTAAAAAATTAAAACTAATAATATCTTTGAGCAAAATATTGAAGAAACATTAATAAAAATGGAAAATACTTTAAACTTAATCTTGTCTGGAACAACCAAAACTTTGTGGGGGGAAGTACAACACTTATGATAATTATAAATGTTTCTAAACAAACTCCATATGTTGTAGTACTAGGAGCGGTGGAGCTGCATCCCCGGGCACCCGGCCACCCACATGACTAACTTATGCCCTGAAATAATTACACGGACACTGTATTCTTTTAAACACTGCTTGGCCCTTTAGCTCTAGCCCTTACTGGCTAATTCTGATATCCCAATCAACCCATCTCTAATAGTCTGTGAGCACCGGTCTTAGTGAGCACCGGTCTTACCGGGAAGATTCTAGCCTACGTCCATCCTGGGTCGGAGCTTCATCGCGTGTGTCTCAGAGAGCAGAGCTCTTGCGTCCGCCCTGGAGATGGGAGCATGGCGTCTCTACTCCAGAGCGCAGAGCTGTCGAGTCTGAGCTCAGTTCCTCTTCCTCCCAGCATTCTGTCTGTTTACTCCACCCACCTATGTTCTAAGCTATGAGCCCAAGCAGTTTGTTTATTACTTAACCAATGAAATCAACAGATTGATATATGACACTCCCACATCAATATGTGAGTGTCTTTTCTGTAATAGTCACAAGAATATTAAGGTCAATAACAAACAGAATTCTGTTCAATCTTGTCACTGGAGGAAAACATAAACAAGAAAATTTTTCAATGATGTTGAATAAGATTTCCAGATTTATAAAATACAAAACAGTAGATTAAAAACATTTGTTAACTCTTAACAATACTAAAGCAATTTAATGGTATCTTTGAGCAAAATATTGAAGAAACATTAATAAAAATGGAAAATACTTTAAACTTACAAAACAGTTTTTATAAAATATAAAACAGTAGATTAAAAAACATTTGTTAACTCTTAACAAAATTAAAGCAATTTACCTGCCATGTTTTGCCCAACTCTTGAAACTAGCAGTCATACAAACAGCGTAATATGTCTACCCTTATAATATTAATAAAACCATCATCTTAGTTTGCCCCATGTATTTTCAGGGCATTTTGGAGTAAATGGGAATTTTGGAGCATGATACAGCTTTAAATTTCCTGTAAAAAGTTAGTTGGCCCAAACAAAATATTTGAATGGCACCATTTATCTCAAAATTCTAAATACTAACCAATAAAGACAGAAACAAAACAGGGAAAATGTTCCAAGTTTAGGAAAGTGGCGTTCATTCAGAAGCAGGACTTGTGTTCTGCCATGTAGAATTAAGTTAGAAACTATAATTATATTTGAAATGTATTTTCAAAGCTACTGCCAGTGAAAGCCATAAAGCAATTTTCAAAATATACTGTTATTTGTTTTCAGAGTAGCATAAAAAAACAATCACTCAAAATGTAGTCTAAAGAGATATTGATCTTCCTTCTACTTTGACCAGAAAAATAAATTTCCACAGGTCCTTGGGGATTTTTGGTCGTTGTGAATATTATCCCAAATTCAGATCATATCTTGAGTTGAACTATGTGCTACCTACCAACATCTGTAGGTCCACTTTTGTCACAGTGCCAATGTTCCCAAAAGGAGAGATGGTTTACAATGAAAAAAAATTTTGATTTCATCTGACAATTAGTTTTTTGCTGGGGTCCTTACAAAAAAAAACTATTCAATTTCATTGCAAAGTAGAGAACCAGGATTTCTTGTTCTCATATGGAGACAGAATTTCACATGCCTACAAGTGTGGTAAATCACTGAAGAGTGTAATTAGTGTCTGAATACATAAAAGGCTTGATTAGAATAACAACTTTTTATAAGAGAGTCTTCTGTAATGCATTGCCAAAAACACCCTCTAGCTGATATGCAGGGTAGATGAAAGAAAATTCAGTCTTTCTACAAAATATCTTCAAGAAATATGACCGAAATAAAAGCCAGGAGAAATGACTGAATGTTTCAGTCTAAGAAATGGCAACTATTTTAGGACATATGTATATGCTTATTCTGATATACAACACACAAACATATACAATTTAAGTATATATTTAAATATAAAAATGACAAAAAGAAATACTGAAAATAATGGAGTGAATAAAATATTGAAAAGAAAGACAAAAGCAATGGTAAAGAGTAACTTCTTTAAGATGGTAGGCATTTCTGTACTAAATTGACTTCATTTGCTTTTGGTTATATAGACAGTGGTGGATCACGTGGTACTGCATTAATCTTATTTTACAAAAGCAGTGTTGATTTTCATAAAGAGTATGCTATTTTGCATTTCTATCAACAAGGTGTAAAATTGTTCCTTTTCCTACAGTTTTGCCAGAATTTTATTTCTTTTTAAATAATGTATTCTAACCAGAACGAGATGATTTCATAGTTTGTTGTATAGAAAGTAAGTTTAAGCAATAATATTTTATCATATAATTTAAGAAAGTGAAAACAAAGATTTTTGAGACTTCTCATTATTAAGAAATGATGAATGTTTGAGATTATGAATAATCTCAATATCTTCAGTTGGTTAATACACAATGTATAAATATACTTAAAGATGTATGATGATTAACTTTTGAAAAATATTGTAGAGATGAAGCCAGGAAATCATACCATTTACCAGAGCTCCCTATCTTCATATTTTATAAGCAATGTTTTACTCTTCATAGTACATTGCTTAATATTTTATGTCTGATAAGAGCTAACAAGATAGCTATTTGAGATGTTGGGAAAATTTACATGCTTACCATTGAACAAACCGCAATTTCTCTAAAAATTATTTTCTGTATCCACAATTGCAGAAACCCCTACATAATTATTGCATACATTCACTTCAGTAACTAGAACAATCTAAGAAGAAAATAAACATGTAATATAAGTTTTTAAAACTCTATACCTTAGTTGTCTATAGTTCTTTGCTGAAGAAATAGTGTTTCCCAAAGGAAAAGCCCAATTGGTTATCTAGTGCCAAGTGGTTAGTCCTTCAGCCCTAAAATCATATACATACAAAAATATATTAAATGCCAGCTGGTGGCAGCACGCCTTTAATCCCACACTCAAGTACTTGGGAGGCAGAGGCAGGAGGATCTCTATGAGTTTGAGGCCAGTCTAGTCTACAGAGCAAGTTCTAGGACAGCCAGAGCTACACAGAGAAACCCTGTCTCAAAACACAAACAAAACAGAAAAAGAACACATAATGTAGACTAAGCAGGATTCTATCTTTCATCCGTCTGTCTGTCTGTCTGTCTGTCTGTCTGTCTGTCTAGCTAGGTATCCATCTATCTATGAAAAGAAGAAATGCAAAGGCCAATAATTTGAGAGAATGCAAGAACAAGGTGGTACACAGGAGGACTTGGATGGAGGAAAGGAAAATGAGAAACTGGTATAAATATAGTTTAATTTCAGAAAGAATTAAAAAACAAATGAAAAACATTTTAACTACACGCTTGATAAAATAGAACAATTTCATTAAATGTATAATCTATTAAAACTCACATGTAAGGAAACCTTGGTAACCTAAATAGACCTACTATGGATTGGATGTTATGATTAGTTTTCATATATACAAAATCTAATCATAAAATTGTATAACACACTTTAGAAGAGAGTTTTTCAGAGCTCATTTGACAGAACACATTCATAACAGAGGTCTAGTAATTATATCCGGTGCTGTTTATCAACAAGAATTGGAAAGTTATATCTGCATAAAGACCGGCCTGTGCATGTTTATAGAATCTTGTTGCATTTGTGGAAATATGAAAACAACAGAAATGTCCTCTGATAGATGATTGCATAAATAAATAATACATTATGCAAAACAACAGTTTACACCAAAGTAGTAAAAAGTGACATAGAACCTCTAAATACATTTGTTAAATGAAAGCAGCTATTACAGACAGGCTAGATACTATGTACTCACAACTTGTTCTCTTTCTAGAAATAAAAAAAAAAAAACTATAGAGACAGCAAAAAAAATCAGGCAGACGGAGGGACACAGACAAGCTATGTGATGTGTAGCTGTGTTGGTAAATATGCCCTTACACATATGTCACAATGTCCAGACTATGCAAAATAAAGAATGGACCTTAATGTAAATTATGGGTTTCTCTATAGTAATAGTGTGTGAATATTGACTCATGAGTTTCTCCAGCATACACACTGGCATAGAATATGAGCAAAACTGGAAATGAGAGCGTGCAGAGGAGGGATCCCATCAGGAGCTTTCACATTTTCTGTTCGGCTTTGCTGTGAGTTAAAAACAAAAATACTCTTTGAATACAAATAACGCCTACTTATTTAAATGATATTGAACAATGTGCAGTGAACTTTGAAGATGAGTAATCAGCAAGCTTGAAAGGAAATTTTAAATTACCTTTGTTTCACAGCCAATTCGAGGGCCTTTAGATATTATTGTTTTTTAAAACACAATGATACTAAAATACTACACTATGCCCTTCCTTTCTGCTTCCTTTTTTTTAATTTTCCTTTTGCATCAAAGAAACATTTTCCTGCTAAGAAGTATTTGGCAAATTCTCTGGAAATAAAGTGACCATGCACTTTCTCACCTCATAATAAACATGTTTGTTTTCACAGGAAAACTGTGGTTTTTTTGGGCATCTGTGAATATGAACCAGATTTTTGTTTTACTGTAGAGAAGGAAACTGAGGGTTGAAGGTCACACTGTTTTACAGGGAGCATATGGACCAATTGGCAGTCAGACACCAGCATTTCAGAGGCACAACAAGGAATTTATGTCACGTGAAGAAAAAATTCCAGTATACTAATATAATAAACAGTGTAGTATAGATTATATGCAACTACGTGTGTGTTTGTGTGTGTTAGTTCTCAATGGATGTGTGTCTGCCATAGTTTTTGGTGGATGTGTGTGTGTGTGTGTGTGTGTGTGTGTGTGTGTGTGTGTGTGCATGCGCGACACATGCATGCACGTACATTTAGGTTCATTTACAAATATTTATAAAATACAAAGCTGTAAGGAATACACAGCAAAGAAGCCAGCGTAATTCTTTTTTGCAGGAATTCTTTCGAAGCTCATGATTCTCTTTAGCCAAATGAGACCTAAAGAGCCATATACAGGGTTTTAGAGTTTTGCACAATACCCAGTGAAATAAAGAAAGGGGGAAGGCAATTAAAGAAAGCCTTTTCTTCAAAGCCACAGAAATGTCTTGTGCTTAAATAAAGGCAAAACAGTGCGGCACTCCCCTGCCACTGTTCCCACTGAAATGAGGAAACTCTCGGAAGAAAGAATCTCCTGACAGTCATGTCCCCGGTGCCCACCAAATGTCAGCATCACGTGATATGCACAGCCCCTACAGCCCCACATCTCCAATAGAACACAGGCAGCAGTACAAAGGAGGAAGCCAGTGAGAGGGGAGATCCTGCCATGGACCAGCACGGGGCACTCCTGGGAATTCAGTAAAACTTGCAGAAACAATACAGCCTCAGTTAGAAATGTAAAGAATACAGGCTCTAGGAAGGGTCCAGTTCCCAGGAAAGCCTACTTCTCTGCAGTATCAACCACTCTGACACTTTACTCTCTCGTGTATCCTAACATAAGCCTGTGCAGACTTTCTATAACCCGGATTTCATCATGACTGGGATTAAAGTTGTTCAGTGCCCAGTTCCCACTGTCGCCTAACTCCTGTGAATCAGGTCATTCAAGTCCACATTGAGACATGTTTGCTTACTGTTCTCTGAATAAAGCAAAACAACCCCGAGCAGTGTCAGTTAGTGACAACTCAAGTAGGGTAGAGGTGCTGGTGAAAGTTACAGATTTGACGGTAGTAATCAGCAGATTCTGTAGCCTTTGGTTTTCATAAACAGAAACCAGTAGGAACAAAAAGGAATTTCGTGAATGTAAGCTATGGGTTATCTCGCCTTTGGGAGGGTGGAAACAGCTATTTCCTTGGCATGACACAGTTGCCCCTCGGCTGGGGCAGGCAGCTAAGTACATTGTTCTCTGCTGTCTGCTAACAAGTATTTCCAGTCAGAAGACAGTCATGTGCAGCACATTTGACCCATTCTCCCAAGGCATGCTGCTGTTCAGTCTCCCCTTCTCACCATATTTAGATGCTTTGTGTATACCTCATCACTCATCAGTGCATGTGAAAATCTGTAGTTTAGCTCTGGCAGTTGCATAAATAGCAAAATGTTTTCAGATTTGTATTGGATACAGATTTTAAGACGCACTATAATTTTTGTTTTATATTTTTCTTTTGCTGTAAATATATTTGGAAATAAGATGATTTTCTAGGATATCTACATGAAAATATTTACTTGTAAATATTTTTGCTCAAAAGTTATATTATTTGTTTAAAGTAAAAACACTATTGACCATTAAATTCATGCCAGTATTATAAGCCTTATAAATAAATTTTATAAAAACAACAACACCAAATTTATAAACAAAAAGTTCAAAAATTAATATTTTATGCAAGCTTTTTTTACTTGCAAAATTTATTAGCAATGATCATTTTGAATTTTCTTTGGTATTTTTATGATTGAAAACTGTGGACTGACACATATTTTTAAAATTGCATGAAAGGGAATTTTAAAAGTCTCCCTATGACTTCAAGTAACCTAAGATGTGAGAATTAGAGTATGTTTGTATATCTAGAGGAATGCAATCACGGATTTTTAGATATTCAATGTAATCCCTGTAGCTCAAAAATTTTGAACAAGTAGCTATAACAATCTAAAACACTTATTGATGCCAAATTTTTCTAGCATCCATTTTTATCTAAAGGATGAGAGCAAATATTTCTTACTTACTGTTGATCTACTGGGAGCTGAGTTAGAGTCTCAAAACATGTCCAGACTAAAACTTTCACTAATGTGTTCTGTCCACATTGGAACAAAGTAGAGTAGAAAGCTATATCTCTGTTCTAAGGTGAATTACTGGCTGGAACTCTGCAGATGAAACCATGGTATTGTCTATAAATACTTCTCTGGTTACTGACCAGGAGTTTCTATGTTCAGGTATCATCACCATGCAATGCAGGGCTAGGAAACAGCTCTGACCAAGGATCTTGCTGAATGGAAACAATATTTCAGATAAGCCAGATGTGGTGGTGTGCACATCTCATTCCAGGACTAAGGAAATTAAACCGGGAAGATTATAAAGTTGAGGCCAATTTGGGCTTCATAAAGAGAAGCTTTCAGAGAAAAAAAAAAAAGTGTGGTCTAATGTGGCCCTGATGTCATCACTGTTGTAAGAGTTTGTGCCAACATTTCAACTTTTCTTCAAACTTTATAAACAAGAAAATGAAAGTTACCAAAAAAAAAAAAATAACAACAAGAAAGCGCTATGTTTCTTGTGGATGCCCAGGAGTGAAGTTCAGGAGTGAAGTTAGAAGTGTCTATGAAAGCAAATAGATCTTACTCTGCCTTTGGTCATCCACAAAAGTCACATCTAAGGGGGGAGGGGGCTCAGGATTTACACAGTAATGTAAAAAGCTTTACTTGAAGGTAATCAAAATAACTTTAAGAACTAGGATTCAGAGACTTCTTATATGTCCTATGGTCTAAAACCTAGAGAAAATGTTCTTTGTTAATAGAGAGAAAATAGACTACAATAAGACATGATCTGTATCTCTGTTTCTTAAAATTTATTTTCCCTATTTTACACCCTTACTTAATGTATCTTCATTTTTCTGTTTTCACACAGTTCTAAACACTCTTATCTAAAGTTTCCTTTTTTGATTACGAAGGGGAAATTACTCTTCTTCTCAGCTGTGCAAAAAGATATATCAATTCATTTTACCATCTTTCTATGTCACCAGCCTTGAGTCCAAAGGTCACCGAACAGTGTTATGCCTGCCATGGTTACTCACTGGGTCTTAGTGGACATGCATAGAAGATAACATGACTGTCATCCATGCCTGTTAATATCCTCACGGTACACTAGTAGAAACAAAGCCATGCATAAGAGAGAAAACTCATTTCACAAAACTAAAAACACAAAGAAGAAATTATAGAGCTACCTGAGACAAAATTAAGAAGACTTAATTTTCTGTGTATTTTTGCCTTCATAGGAAAGAAATGAACAGAATGCCTTGAAGCGTTGCGTACCCATGCTTGGTCTTTATAACTAGAGTAATCCACTAAGACAGTATGTATACAAAACGGAAAAGTTAATCTTAAAAATATAATATTAATCTAGAAATTACTTAGACTTCATCAATCCCCAAATGAGTTTCCCAAAACTTCAGAATACAGTTTTGTGGATTGGATTGCTGTGGTTTTCTGCAGGCTTGTCTTACTGAAGATGTGGCTCCTTTGATGTGGTCAAATATCAAGTTTGCAGGAAGCTTACAAATTATCAGAGGCAAAATGAGGTAATTAAAAGGGTCAACTAAATAATTAAAATCAATTTGACTCAATCATACACACTAATGAAATCTTGGGATGGGATGAATAAATGAAATTTTCTGTGAATCCCAAACCACACTGCAAATGGTAATTGCAGTTTAAAAAATGACTCATTACTCTTTAGACCATCTGTTCTGAAATCACATTAAAGAGGTCTGTTTCAACTCCTCTGTTCAGTCTCTGGGTGGAGGTGCTAGTTGCACGGAATTCACTGAGGAGGGGATGGTAAAATGAAGCATCCCACATCTCCCAATCATATCATCGAATCAATTTTTGCTCCTGTTCACACCTTCACCTGGTCTATTTTTCCAAATTTAATAAATCATCATGAGACACTTCACAGAGATTGTTTTCACTCATTTTATTGCTTCATATTTTTTTCTTATCATTAAAAGTTTTATTGTAATTTGCATTATTGAAACATCATATCAAATAGATGCTTGGTCATTCCATTTCTTTCTTAATCACACAAATTCGGTTCCCCAAATAACATTTATTTCTTATCTTTATTATTATTTTTTATTATTATTATTTATTGTTTTTTCAAGATAGGGTTTCTCTGTGTAACAGTCCTAGCTGTACTGGAACTTAATTTGTGGACCAGGCTGACCTTGAACTCACTGAGATCCACCAGCCTCTGCCTCCCCAGTACTGGTATTAAAGGTGTGGACCACCACCACCTGGTCTATATAGCATTTATTAAGCAGCATAGCTTTGTCTGCCCTCTGATCTCAAAGGTGCTCAATATGAGCACACAAAGTCATGGACCAGGGGCTAGCCTCCATATATCCTTCCCAACCCACACTCTTCTTTACTCACCTGTCAATTTAACCTGCTTTATATTCTCTAAAGTCCAAATTTTCCACCTCTTTCCACCCCACTCAGTCATCACTCCGGACTTTCCTCTCTCATCCAGCAGCTCCACCCTGCATCTTCTTCTTACACGTTGGATTCCACTTGGGCATAAGTCTTTCCAAATATTTGAGTCTCATATCATAAAGCAGACAAAGACCTAATCCCAGAAACTCTTGTTTAGCAAAGGAATATATACCTTAAGCTCCAACTTCCAGATCATGTGTCTTCAATCCAAACTTGGGTAATAAGGTTAGTAATATATTGCCCTTGTATGAATTCCATTCAATGCTTTGCAACTATTTGTATCTCTTCCCATTAGCCTATGAATATTTTTAGCTTCGATAGGATAAACCTCTTGTTCGTTCTCTCTCTCTCTCTCTCTCTCTCTCTCTCTCTCTCTCTCTCTCTGTGTGTGTGTGTGTGTGTGTGTGTGTGTGTGTGTGTGTGTGTGTGTGTG
>NC_022032.1:26981619-26984069 GCF_000317375.1 Microtus ochrogaster | reverse complement strand
CGGATGCTGTGAACCAAATGTGTGGGTGTTGGCCAAGAAAGCAGGTAGGCTAACTTCAAATCTTCACCCCAGATTCATCCAAATTCCATCTTCCAGTCATATCAGTATCTCTGCAGCTAAATGCCTACTGCGGCCTCCCCCTCCTCTCTACCCTCCTCTCTAGCAAATCATGCAGATCTTCTCCTCCAATCTTCTTTATCACTCATTCTTTGATCCCTGCCCACAATTCCAGCAGGCTTTCTCTGGGAAAAACTAGTCAATCCTGCCAGAAAAGGAAGTAGGCCAGCTCAGCTGGTAGGAGAGCTTCCGATCTTTAGTCTCGCTGCTCTCCTCCATATCAAACCCCCAGTCCCATTCCCCAGCTTGTAGCAGACTACCTGTTGTAGCTTCCCCCACTCTCTGCCCCTTTCCTAAAGGGCTAAGCAAATACTGGCAGAACACACCACTTTCTTCCCTCCTCCAGACCCTCTCAGCCAGCTTCCTCTAGTCCTATCAATTCTAACTATCAGCTCCTAAAACATATAAACACATTTTACCCAGAACCCCTAGTGGACACGATATCAGGATTCCACGGTAATTTCCTACTAGGCAACACAGCCGTCACAGTTTCTTAAGAAGAATAAGACACTGTAGAAACCACAGAATGAAACATCTACCCAACAGTGAAAATGTATCTAAAATTACAATCTTCCCAAACGTAGATGCCTAGATGCCAGCATAAAATCACAATGCATAACAACAAGTATATTATGTCTCTACCTCAGCCTAGCAACACTATCACAGCAGACTCTCAGAATTGTGACATTGCTGAAGAATAAGACAGAGTAAGAATAAAATGAATATGAAAGAGATCCTTAAAGAATAAATTAATAAATCTCCTTTCAAATTGATGAAAATAGAAATAAGTAGTAGAAGTAAGTTAATAATAATAATACTTCAAGACCTGAAAGTGGAAATAGAGTAAAACAAAATGAAACTGAGGGAAATCTGGAAATGAAAAATTTAGGAAAATAAACAAGAATCTTGAGGCAAGCCTCACCAACAGAATACAAGAGCTACAAGAACCTCAGGCATTGAAGGTACAAGAGAAAACATGGATACCTCGGTAAAGAAAACATTGAATATATTTAAAAAAAAAAAAAACTACAGGCAGTCACAAAAGATCCAGGAAATCTTGACTGCTATAAAAAGACCAAATCTAAGAATACTAGGCAAAGGGGAAGAAAAAAAATTCAAAAATATTTTCAACAAAATTGTAGAAGAAAATTTTTTTAATCTAAAGAATGGGATGCCTATTATGGTACAAGAAGCATGCAGGATTCCCAACAGATAGGACGTGAAAAGAAATTTCTCTTGACAAATAAATATCAAAAAACTAAATGTACAGAACAAAAAAAGAGCATTAGAAACTACAAAGGAAAAATACTATATGACATATAAAGACCTATTAAAAGAACACCTGAATTAGCAATGGAGATGCTAAAAGCCAGAAGGCCTGAGCAGAGGTTCTATAGACTGTATGAGACCACAGATGCCAGCCCAGACTTCTATACACAGTCAGATTCTCAATAAGAATAGATGGGAAAAAAATAAGACATTCCATAATAAAACCATCCAGCCCTAGAGAAGGTACTAGAAGGGAAACAGCAACCTAAAGAGGTTAATTACACCAAAGAAAACATAATAAATAAGTGACTACAGGCCAAGAAACCAAAAGAAGGGAAGCACACACACACACTATCACAATAACAAAATAACAGGAGTCAATAAACACTGTTCACTTATATCTCTCAACATCAATGGTCCCTTTTCTCAATGAAAAGACACAACTAAGAGAATAAATACAAAAAACAGGAATGATTTTTTGCTGCATCCTATAAATATACTTTAACATCATGGATAAACAGAACCTCAGGGTAACAGGAATAAATAAAAAAGATATTTCAAAAAAAGTGTCCTAAGAAACTTGCTGGTGTGGCCATTTTAACATCTGACTAAATAATAGACTTCAAAACAAAATTAACCAAAAGAGATTGGGAAAGATACTAAATACTCATCAAAGGAAAAATCTACCAAAATGCCATCGCAAGCATTAACTTCTCTACACTAAACACAAGGTCACAAAGTTCATTTTAAAAAAAAAAAACAAAACATTACTACAGCTTAACTTAACTCACATAGTATCCTTCACATTGAGAGTGGGAAACTTCAATACCTTGCTCTCACGAATAGACAGGGCACCCAGACAAAAAGTTAATAGAGAAACGTTGGAGCTAACTGAAGATATAAATCAAATGGACAAAAAAGTATTTGCAGAACGTTTTACCCAAAGACAAAAGAATATGCCTTCTTACCAGAACCTCCTGTAACTGTTTCTACAAAGTTGACTATTGCTGAAGTTATCACCATCCCTGGTTTCAAATTGTGCTACAAAATGGTAGTAATTCAAC
>NC_022032.1:26937987-26981519 GCF_000317375.1 Microtus ochrogaster | reverse complement strand
CTACATGCCCTTTGAATCTCTATTATGACTTTAGTTTAGTGTTTTTATGGTATTCTTGTATGTGCAAGCAAGTAGGTCTCTTGGATTCTTTTACTTCTATTTATTTGTTTTGTCCTATCCCAATGTCTTAGCTTTGTTTTATCGCACCATATTATATCATATTATTATCTCTCAGAAGTCTGTCTGATGTCTAAATAGAGACAGAATAGGAGTGTCTGGATAGTTGTAGATATGGAGAAGAAAAGAGAGTCTAAGAGGGAAGAAAAACCATAATCAATGTGTGTGTGTGTGTGTGTATTGTGTGTGAGAAAATAATCTATTTTCAATAAAAGGAAAAAATAACTCTTAAATACGAAGATGTATTAATAAAAGTTTTAAAACATAAATTCATAGTTTAGGAAATAAAAGTTACTTAATTAGTTATTTAACCAAATTAGTTGTAAATTATACTTAAAAGTGGTAACTTAACTTCTATGCAAAGGACACGAGGTTCCTTTAAAACTGTCTTACTTGCTGTCTTAGATGAGATTTTCTGTTAGTATAGGACTAGATGTTGTAAAACTGTTTCTGCTAGGAATTAGCATTAAGTCCTTTTGTTTGAAAACACAAATAAGCTAACTTCCTTGACCTTACAATAGGCTATCATTTAATGAAATTTGGCTCACAGATTGTAATGTTCAGTAGATATGTCATTTCAGAGTTGAATTGTGAAATTGTCATGAATTTCCTCATTTCCTCCTTTTTCTTTTTTACCATGTGAAAAATTCTGAAGTTTGATGACGCTACTAACCAAAAGTGTCATTTTCCTACAACTTGGTGAATAAACCTTCCCTACAAGCACACTGAGCTATGGCTTAAAGATGAAGAAGACAGTATTTTGTAAATAAGAATTTAGGTTTGTATATCTTTACAGCAGTAGATTGATCGTGAATCATTAAATAGTGCAACAGTAGAAGACCCAAGAGTCTAACTCAGATGTACCCAATCATAGTTTCATATTGGATTCAAATACTGAGCTCTTAACAAACACCCAAGTCTAGAGTGGAGATATGTCCTTTGGTACATGGCTTGTCATGTGTGCTCGAGGCTTTGAGTCAGATCCCATAGAAAATACCTGTCTCAGTGATTTATGCCTGTAATCACAGTACTGGGGAGACAGGAGATTTCTGTAGCTTGCTGACCTGCCTGCCTGGCCAGAACACTAGGTTCAAAATTTACTGAAAGACCCTATTTTGAAACAAAATCTGGAGATCTATCAAGGAAGATATTCATCTCAGTTCTCTGTGAACACACATGTGCTTATCCTTCCCAGATGTGCACACACTTCCATGAACTGCCACAAATGTATACTGACCCTAGTGTCTAATAGCTGTTAAATCTTGGTTGTATATTGGATTCCAGTACTGAGCTCTTCAAAATACTAAAGTCTGAGCATTCATATGAACCAACTGGAACTTTATCTCTATGAGAGAGCCGAGAATCCTGTTTCATAGGTTCTCCAGTTGATTTTGAGGTACAGTAAGAAGCAGGAACCCCTGTCAGCCTGTACACTGACTCCTACTAGAGATGGTGGTCAAGCCAAGTCCTTTACCTATTTCATCAGAGCCCATGTAAAGTGTGAAACTGTCAATTTAGGTCAAAAATTACACAGAATTCTGAAACACAGAACTACTGTAGAAAAAATT
Organism: Microtus ochrogaster; assembly: GCF_000317375.1. Lineage (NCBI taxonomy): Eukaryota > Metazoa > Chordata > Mammalia > Rodentia > Cricetidae > Microtus > Microtus ochrogaster. The sequence goes on along the minus strand of NC_022032.1, from coordinate 26,979,834 downwards.
TCCGATATTTATTTTTAAGCTCTCCCAATAAATCTGCCTTTAATTCACAGCATGTTAGTCTTCTCTTAAATAAAATATCAATGTTATCAGAATCAAGGGTTTGAAGAAAACTTAACTTTCCCTAAGAAATAACTTCCACAATAATATAAAAATAATAGTCTTATGAAGTACTCATTTACAAACAGCAAAATCTCCCTCAATTCTATTTTAAAATCAAGAATTGAAATTTGTTTTCAAGCTAACACTAAATTATACTGCTGAATATTTAATCAAAACACTGCATACGAGGTTATTTAAACTCCTTTCCTGTATGTCGTGTGATAAACAGAATGTACAGGTCAATGAAGTCAATTATTCTGTTCTTGAGTTCTGCAGTCTAATTCCAAACCAAGATCAAAAGCAAATATCAATCCTATTAAACCCTTATGTCTGCAGGCCCTGAGTTATTAGTGTCACTCTAATAAAACTGGAGCTACAAGAGAAGCTCAGAGGGACATACGAGGATAAGAGGATGAAGTTTACCTTATCTATCCTGTGGAAAATATAAGCGATTGATTGTCCAACCAATATACTACAAACGTTTTACTGTATTTGTACTGTTAATTCAAAATCAAGCACAAATAATAAAAATTAGGAATCTCAGTAGTAATGCTACTACCCCAAATGCAATATTAATATTAATAACATTGGTGGTAATACATTGAAAGCCTTCTGTTTCTTGCCTTCAGAATGACAGAGCTGCTCCTGGCAGTTGTATTTAGATGCTATGTGGTTTACCACTTTAGCTATAATCAGTTGTACCGTTTCAACAGATAATGAAACTTATACCATTCAGTTTTGAACATCTATCATGCCTCATATACTAGGTGTGATGACTTAGATATGTTTATATGGCTACAAATATAATGCCAGTAGTACCTGAGCCCGCAAAACACAGGAATTTCTTTTGCTTTCTGTAGCAGGTACTATTATTATCATCCTTCATATGTCTAATATTGATTTCCACTAACTGGAATAATCTAGTAAATGTGATATGGGATTCCTCTCTGTATGCTGTGAATATGTTTTATCACTATTGGTTAATAAAGAAGATGCTTTGGCCTATGGCAGGGCAAAATATGACAAGCCAGAAAATCCAAGCAGAGATAGAGGAGGAAAGAAAGCAGAATCAGAGAGATGCCATGTAGCTACTGAAGGTGAAAGATGCTAGAACCTTACTGGTAAGCCACAGCCTCATAGTGATACACAGAATAAGAAATGGGTCAATTTGAGATGTAAGAATTAAGTAGAATTATGACTGAGCCATTGGACAACATTGTAATTGATATAGTTTCTGTATGATTATTTCGGTCTGAGTGGCCAGGAAATGAATGCGCAGTCTCTGTTTACATAAATGTATAAATGTTCTCTCAAATTATATTGGCTTTCTTAAAATTAGCATTGGATTTGTTAGGTGAGATATAGTAGTAATTGCACTAATGGGTAAAATGCAGAAACAAGACAGGATTTTCACATTTTAATAAAATTACATAGAAAATGTTCAAGTCAGCAGTAAATGAAGTGACCATTGGAAAGAATGACATGTATATCAGGTCTCAAGATTTACTGTTGAGTAGAATTTCTTTGCAGGGCAGTCACAAAATTTGTTTATTTATTTACCAGTTTAAGGATACTTGGATTGTTTTTCAATTCTAAGTGGCTCTGAGTTAAACTATTATAACATTTTTTCTAAGATTTTTAATGAGGACACTATTCACTACAGACACAGGGCCCAAATACCTCTAAGTTGGAACTGATATGAACACCTCTCCCTTGGGAAAAATCTCCATAGTACCAGAAGGCACTCTGCAAGCTTTCAAAGGAGGGAAGCAACAAACAGTCCTACCAAGCTGTGATGTCTGTGAACTACAACAATGACCAGCACAATAACTTGAAGGGTGCAGTATACCTTGGCAGAAACCAAGAGCTCCTCAATTGTACTTAAGACCCAACGTTATTCAAGAAAGAGGTCATATCCGGTACTGGAAACCTAACCAATTACCCATGGCTGGTAAAGTTATGGCACAGTTGCCCATTCCTGCTATTCCAGAGCTGCTTCAGAGAAAGGAGAGGTGGAGCTAGGAGATTCCTATAAGTGCCATAAGCCAGCTAACTTAGTGTATGTATCAATCAACAACAACAAAATCTTGTTCCAAATGAAGTGAAAGGTTAACGGACGCTTGAGGTTGATGTCCAACCTTCGCTTACATGTGCTGATATGAATGTGCCTGCACTCCATACATATGCATATATATGCATATAGTCTTATACATTCATAACATCAAAACTTATTCACAAAAATGTGTAACCAATATAAAATACATTTGCTGAGAAAAGTTAAATTTTTCATTTGTTAAGAAAATAAGTAGACAACATAAATTATTGTTTAATTCCTTTTAATGACGATAGTATAATCTTGTTTATCCATTACTCTCCAAGAGACGTCGGAACTTTATGATTTTATGATATAAAAAGAGTTTTCATGTAGGCAGAAACTACATTATTAGTCATTTTAGCACAATAAAAAAATCTAGTTAAATCCAGTTTTATCAATTTAAAATAAAAATAAGTTTTCCTAAATCTATGTTTCTCTAGAATGTAACTTTTGCTGTATTCTTTCAGAATAATTTTATTGACTAAAAATTATCCCAAGTCTCTGTTGAAAATACAATTTGGTATTTGTTGCCTCTGTGGACAACTTTAGTGTTCTTCCTCTGGTGATTGATGCATATACTTAGCTTGGTAGCCTCAATAATGGAAGCCAGAATCTTGGCAGATAGTCAGTTTAAAATTAAAAGATTAAGTCCCTCAAAAGCCTATTATAAAAACTGGAAATAAAAAAAAATCAAGGAGCCCAAATAATTCATAAGTTAAAGCTTCAGGAATGAACCTTAGTAAAGAATTCTTAATTAACTCTACAAAGTTGTTCTCTCAAACATACACACTTTCTTCAGGAGATGAATGTTTTCTGTAGTTATATTTCCACAGACCAAAGAAACTTAATTGAGATGCCTAAAAGATAGTAAGTGGGATTTGTTGCTATGACTTCAACAACTAGCATTCAGCTAATCAGTATCTATTGCCAACACTGAAAAGGAGCTGGCTATGTCAGTGCCTTAGCTTTCCTTCTGAAGATTCAATGATCAAAACTAGAATTTGACCTAGAAGCTGTCGTGAGTATAAAGATGCAGGACAAAAGATTTGGCAAGTATTAATAGGAATTGAAAAATAACAGCCCACAGTCGGACTTCTCAAACTTTGAGGACAGTCAAGTACAATTAAAACCAGCCAAGAGCTTAACAGGCAAAGATGATACCCAGTGTAGCGTGATGGGCAGACTCATTGCTCTGATTTGTTGTCAATGTTGAAAGACTAGATGTTTTTCCATACTCAACAGCCAATAAATAAATAGTGAGCTACTGCCACTGGGACAGAGGATGAAAGCCAGTGACAAAGAAAGCAGAAGGGCTCAACTTGAGGAAAACAAACAGCCGCTTGTACCCTAGTTCTGTAGTCCTTGCAGGAAACGGAAGATCACACAGAAAAGTCCTATGTCCTGGTAGCAAGATAAAGTCTGTATAGATCATATTTGGATTTCATCTGTACATAGCAGCACATATTAACTACATATTAACTGAGGAAGGTTTCAGGGACAAGCAAAAAGAAACAAATAAATAAAAGGCAAAGTTGCAAATATCCAATTAGCTTTTTAATTACCTATTCAGAATGCATTATTTTAATTATGTTGTGCCGTGTCTGGGTTTAATAACACTGTTTGAATCAGTCCTGCTATGGAAGAGAGGGGAGCACTGAATAAGGTTTTCAACCCCAAGGATTATAGCCTTAGAGCATGCACCATTTGAATTTTAAAAACCAAAGAAAAAGCCCAGGAAGGAGAAAATTAGAAAAAAAAGAAGAAGAAAAGAAAGAAAGTGAACGGAATTGACTTGCAGGATTCTAGAGTCCTAAAGGTGAGATTGTAAAATTTAAGTAACAAAAAAAGGGAATCTCTCTCTTTCACCTTTGTGCCAAGTCAATCACACACGCGTATTGAACTATTAAGCAGGATGGAACAGGATGACCTTTTTACAATGCTCAATAATGAACAATCTGTTGATTTGCTATGTTTATGAAAACTGAACTATGCCATATTTAGGTACAACCGAAGTATTTAAATTTTAGATTTTTAAACCTATTTTAATCATTATAATATTTTATTAAGTTATATTTAATACTTTATTTTAAATAGGATAAACTATTTAATTCGATAATTAGATCCTTCTCAACTCTAGATCAGTTGTTATAAATTTCTTATTGGATCATGGTAGTGATTTAGTTAGACTTTAAAACTTGTTTGGAAGTTCAAGGTCTATATGAATTCAACCTGGCTGGACAGCCTTAATAAATGATTCTGTTTTCTATAAAGACCATTATCTGATACATCCTCTATGGACGATCATGTAAGACAGCAGGAAGTCATGGAAGGTCTATAAATGGATGAACACGGCAACTTTAAACAATTGGGCCAACAGAAAGTATTCTGAATCATTCCCTTATTTAATTATGGGGATGCAATATAGAGCTTAATTAACTGGTAATTACCAAAATTGTGAATATTTTCAGTTTTTACTTATGCTTGTTGGTCCTTCTACTTTCTCCTTGTAATGCCAAATTCATCCATTTTTTTTCCACCCATGTCTCATTCTAGTCACTAAAAGAATGTTTGTGGCTTTTTTTATTTGTAATATCTATTTTGTTATTATATTTGTAATCAAATCTGATTGGTTAGCTATCTCCCAGCAATGCTACCATTGCATGATTATGAAAGCAATTGTAGGGAGGTAACAAGGGGAAAAAGAGATAAGCAAATGAACAGAGAAGGAATGGCAGGGACGAAAAAAAAAAAATAAGAACCAAATGCAAATGACATACATTCATCAACAGGCTATAATGAGATCCATTATCTTATATACTAACTTTAGAAGTTAATGATAATTTTAAAAAGCTGTGAGTTGATCATATAACTTGTACAGGATAAAGATACTGGACAGGCTACAGTAGGCTTGTTACCATGCCTGTGAAGATGAGGGAAGGCTTAGATTTGGAGTGATAGGGCGAGGGAACAGGAAGGGTAAGTAAGACACTGCTGTTTAGTTGACCCCTTGCCTGGCTCACTCCCAGGGCACATTTTACTTTGTTTATAAAATTCTGGCTAGGTGTGGTCCCACATACCTTTCCAGAGGATGGGAAATTTAGTAGAGAAAAGTTAATACCCTTTGAGCAAAACCTGGAGTGAAAGCAAATGCAGATGTGTCCTGGAGCATGCGTACTCCACACCCAAGGCTGTTTTGAAGTTCTTCATCGGCTGTTCCCACATCCCTACTGGCCGACTTCCTGACAAAGTCACAAGCTACCCCGTTTCTCTTCAAGGTACTCTTTTATAAAACCTGGTATGACCATAATCTCTAGAGCTCTCCTTCCACTCCTGACCAGCATTCTAAATAAGCTATTATACTAATCTGTATATCTGCAGCTAATCTTCAGAATAATCGCATGGTTCCCTGTGTGCAAGTTATTTCTTTAATCTCAATAAATAAAAGGGCTTCCTAAATTTAAATTATTCTTACTCTGATTCTCATTCTCTCATTCTATTAGCAACCAAAGTGAGCAGGTTGTTCTGCTCTTCCAGAGGACCGGGGTTCAATTCCCAGCACCCATAGGGCAGCTCAGAACTGTCCGTAACTCCAGCTCCTAAGGACCTGACACCATTAGCAAAACACCTATGCACATAAAATAAAAATAAATAACAAAAAGAAAGAAAGCTTAACTCCAAAACTTAACTGAACACTTTTGAAATTTAGGCTTTTCTTTAGTAAAAGGAAGACCAAATGCAAAATATTATACCCAAAAATGTAGGTCAGCAATGATCTTTAGTTTATCTGACAGTGTTCTTTTCTCTTGACTTTGATATTTAAATAATAACAAAATGATATCTTTGCTGAGGACCTAGACCTGAGAATTTTACCACGTTATGATGTTAAAAGCAGAGAATATCATCAGTGGCTAAAACATTATTTCTAGGATGGCAAAATGATCCCTGTGCCATCATAATTGCCATAGGACGAGCGGTACTATCTTGTTTGTGTTATATGTTATTTTAAGGTATATATATATACCTTAAAAGAAAATGAAATTTTCAAAGCCCCCACACATAAATGGCAATGTTTTTCAAAAGCTTAGGGTGTTAAAATAAATAAAATTTACACATTAAAATATCAACCAGGCCAGCAAAATAGTTCCCCAGGTAAAGATGCTGCTGTGTGAGTCTGATAACTTGAATATGATGATGATAGCCAGAATCCACACAGAAAGACAAAAGGAGAGTACCAATACCACAAAGTCATATTCTGCCCTCCACATGCACACCTTGCTATGTGTACCCTGTAGGCACATACATCATACATACACACAAAGAATAAAAACAATTTTTTATTAAAAGTAAAAATATCAACTTACTATGTCACATATCAATATACAATAAGATATTCTTACTATATAAAAATTAATAATGAACTAAAGTAAGCACTGAGAAAATAAAACTATTGATGTCTCTGTTAATGACTGGGAATGTGTGTTTAGTATTTTGCTATTTTCAAGTTCTGTTTTTTTGTTTAATCCTCACTTAATATGGATAAAGAAAATCTAAGGAGGCATAAAAGAAAAATGAAAAATCTTGTTCTGAAGCCTTAGGACTGTTAGCCATTAGAGTGTAGACAGAGACTGTTTGCTCATTCCCAGCCACCCAGACCCAAAATAAACAAACAGAAACCATTTTAATTAAAACACTGCTTGACCTATTAGCTTATTTATATTTATAGCTAGCTCTTATATCTTAAATTAATCCATCTCTATTAATCTTTGTATCGCCACATAGTTGTGGCCTACCTGTAACGTATTGCCCAGCGTCTGGACTCTGTCTCTTGTGGTGGTGGCTATGTGGCTTTTCTCTGACTCTGCCTACTCTCTCTATATATATCTTTTCCAATCTATCTATATTCTGTTAAGCCATTGGCCAAAAGCAGTTTCTTTATTAACCAATGGCAATAAAACATATTTATGCCATGATGGAAACCACACAGAAATTTCTAACAATCAAAGATTTGTGGACTATAAAAGAAGCTTCCTCTGATGTGGGTCTTCTATCCTAGTTTTTGTTTTGTCTTGGTTCAAAGATGATTGGGCCCAGCACTCGGGAGGCAGAGGCAGGCGGATCTCTGTGAGTTCGAGACCAGCCTGGTCTACAGAGCTAGTTCCAGGACAGGCTCCAAAGCCACAGAGAAACCCTGTCTCGAAAAAAAAAAAAAAAAAAAAAGATGATTGGGAATCTATAGGCTTCTTAATCTAAGTCCTGAATTTACAGCCATGAGACTCAGTAGCATAGATCAACATTATCAGAGTTAGGAGATAAGAATGATTACCTCCTGACGTTTCCCTGGCAGGGATTTATCCATGATACATTTAATCTCTTTTGATGTACTTACTAGCATAATTTTAGGTTATGTAATTTCTATTTATTCTTGATAATCAATGCATGTTACCTCTTAATAAAAATGTAAGAATAATAAATATAATACAGTCATTAAAATGGGTGTTATCAGCTCACTTAAAAAAATCCTCAGATGGTCAGAGAGTCTTTACCCAGCAACTGATGGATACAGATGCAGAGACCCACAGTCAAACATTAGATAGATCTCAGGGAACCTTTTTTAAAGAGGAAAGGAAGAATTATGAGAGACAGGATTCATAGGGACCACAAGAAAACCCACAGAATCAACTAACTGGCTTCATAGGGCACACAGAGACTCAACTGCCAACCACAAAACTTGCATGAAATTGACCTAGACCCTCTGCACATATGTTACAATTGTAACTTGGTCTTCTTGTGGCACTCCTAACAGAGGGAGCAGAGGCAGTCTCTGACTGTTTCTTGTTTTTAGGACCTTATTCCTCACACTGGGTTGATTTGGCCCTACTTAATAGGAAAGTAGGTGCCTAGTCTTACTAAAATTTAATAATGGCTCATACACTTGGGAGGCTTGCCATTTCTTGAAAAGAAAGAAGGAATGGATTGGGTTGCTGTGGGCTTAGGGTGGTGTTGCAAGGAGAGCAAGACTTGGAGGAGAAGAGGGAGGAAGAGGAATCTGTGATTGGCCTAGGAAAGAAAAATAATTTATTTTTTAAAACGTCTTCATTCCATTAAGCCTTTGGCCGAAAGCAGTTTCCTTATTAACCAATGGCAATAAAACATATTCATAGCATATATAGGGGAATCCCATATCACTGAAGAGCCAGAATGGAAACCATACAGAAATTTATAAGTAATTTATTTTTACTTTCAAAACTAGATTTAGAGAACATGGCGTGGTGGCCCACACTTCTAATATCAGCACTTGGGAGGCAGAGGGAGGTTGATCCCTGTGAGCTTAAGGCCAGCTTAATAGTATACACAGTGAGTTCTAGCAATTCCATAGTGAACTATTGTCTTAAAAACAAACAACAAGCAAACAAGTCTAGATGTAAACAATGCAAAGTAAGGTTATTATATTATTCCCCAGTAAATTGCTTAGGCGTTCCGTCGCCTTGTTTCATTAACACTAACACCCCATACTCCTCTTATAGATCATTTTCTATTATTATATTGTTATTTCTATTGCTATTGTTATTATTATCAATTATTATCCTCACAATTCATTTGATTTGTCATTCTGTGATTACACCAGCACCTTGCTCATCCTAAGAAAGTGTTCTACCCACTGAGCCACACATCCAGCACCCTCTAATTGTCTTTCCTATCTGTTTTGTTTTCCCTTAACCATGGATCTTCTCTTCATACTCTTTTCTTCCCTCCTCTCCTTCCCTAGCTCTTTCCCTTCATGGACTATTCCTCTTATCTTTTCCTTCCTTCATCTTCTCTTTCTCTCCCTTTCTCGTCCTCCCCCTCATCTCTCCCTCTCGTTCCGGATTCTTAAAATCTTATCTGTAAGAGAAAACTTCACCCTTTATCCTTTCATTAAGAGACTTTAATTTTATTTGGATTGTGAAAATTTTAAAAATCCACAGGAGATGCTTTTTTCTTAACCCAGAGACACTTGCTCAATCATGTCCAGCTCTGCTGTATTCATAGCGGACAGATATTGGAAAAACACTTCATGTCCCCCAACAGAAGAATGGATGATGAGAATGTAGCACATTTTACACGAGGAAATATTATTCAGCAGTTAAAAATGATATTTACAGGTAAATAGGTGGAACTGTAAAAAAAAAAAAATCATCATCCTGAGTGTTGTAATTTAGCCCCGGAAAGACAAGTGTGGCATACAATAGCTTAGTTATTGATATTAGCTACTAAATCAATGATAACCAACCTATAACTCACAGAAACACAGAGGTTAGATATAGAGTAAGGGACTACAGTTGACCAATAGATCTCCCCAGAAAAGGGAAACAGGTTAGATAGATAGTTATGGATGGTTGAGAGAAGGATGGAATCAGAGGATGCCATCCGATAACAGACACTGCTTTGATGATGAAGAACCTGAGACTAGATTACCCAGGGGCCTAGGGTAACACCAACTATTTCAGTTTTACCAAAAGAATGTATCAATAAAACAAGTCCTAATGACATTCTGCTGTACTCATAGATGAGTGCCTTGCTCAGCCACCATCAGAGATGCTTCCTCCTTCAGCAGATGGGAGCAAATAAGGACCCATAGACAGACAAGATGGAGAGAGTGAGAGGCCCTGGAACACTCAGCCCTAATGAGAGGTCTCCACCAAATCCCTCCCTTCAGGGCTCAGGACACCCTGTGGAAGAGTAGGCAGAAAGTGTAAGAACCAGAGGGAATGAAGGAAATCCAAGGAAACAAGAGGCACTAAATCAACAGGAATCCACACACATAGGAACTCACAGAGACTGAGGCAGCATCCACAGGTATAGTTGCACCAGTTCTGTGCATAGTTCTGCACCAGATAGAGCCCTAGGGCTGAAGCAAAAATACATGCAAGCCTCCATCCCTAACTCTGCAGCTCTCTCCAATTGGTAACCACTTGCAAATGAGAATTTGGTTCCCTCCAAGGAAGTTTCACTGGAGAAACGAACTCTAAGGGTGGCCCTCACGTCCACCAGTAGATGATCAATGGAAAACGAACTCAGTGGCATCTTTAGAGGTCCACTATTTGTCAAGAATAAAAAACTATTTTCAATAAAACAAAAAATTCTTAAAGAGCCATATTTGACTTTTCTGGGTTCTTTTTGTTGCACTGAACACTGTAGGTGACTTATTGCAAATGCTTTTCTTCTTTGACTAATGGAATTACTCTAACTCCAATATTTTTTTTCAGTAGAACCTTCAAATTTGCTTTATTGTTTATCTCTTGGCAAGGCTCTTTGTCTAGTATTGTCCAGTCATATCGCTATCCTCTTCTGGACAGACAGACTTACATAGTAGTTTTGCCCTCTTTTCTGTACCCTACCAATATTAAGACTTAATGTGTCACACTCCCCAAATACTCAGCTTTATACTTTAGTTACTTTGTATATTGGTAGGAGGCAGCATTAGATAAATGCCTTAAAATACATGAATTTGATATCTTGGCCTGCTTTCCAGAAAGCACTTCCCCTCCCAGTATCCAGACATGGCACCAAGTAATGAAGAGAAACTATATATTAGCAAATAACCTTTGTCGAAAACAAGACAAGCAGGGATCAGGCATTGGGTGTTCCTATACAAGAAGATGGATTTTGTTTATTTTGAAACAGAATTTCACCATGTAACCATGTAACTATGTAGACCAGACTGGTCTCAGACTTAAAGGGACCCACTTACCTCTGCCTACCCAGGGCTGGGATAAAAGGCTTGTGCCACAAACTTAGCCAGAAGATATATTTTAACTGGATATAATGTTGTCTTAAGTTCCAAGTGTTTGCACCTTAGTCTCATAGTTTGACCGAATTCTTCTAGCAATGGGCATGCATTTAATAATGCATTGAACACTGCATTCAAGTTTCTTTTACAGAATCTCTCCTTTAACTACAAGTATCTCGTTATATTAGGTACCAGAGGAAGAAAGTAGGCATGAATGGATGCAGAGAGTGAGCTAGACCTTGGTGGGTCATGTCAGTTTTGGACATACTGATGTTGAGGGACTGGAGGGGTAGAAGGAGAGGCGGACAGCTGAGTGCAAAAGTCCAGAAATTCATATAATGATGAACAACACCTGAAGCCTTGAGACTGGAAGTTATGAGAAATTTTTAGGGAAAGAGAGTCAGCAAACTCTGAAAGAAGAATGCCACATTAGGTTGCCCAGGGGAAAAAGGGAACATCAGCTATAACCATATTCCAGTGAGAGTGTGATAAAATGAAAATATGAATATCTCAAAATCTAAGCCTTGGTAGTGAATGTTGAAGTAGCAGTGATTATGAATTAATATACTTGATATAAGAGAATGGTTTAAATTGTAATGAGTAGCACAATCAGCTTGCTGAGGAAGAGGAGCATTCTGGGCATTTTATTTCTCAATACAGTCCCACAGTTCCTGACTCAAAATTAATTGAACTGAGCTTTAAAACCATAGGTAGAGGTCTGGACCCCAGCTATTCTGAATATGAGTCTCTGGAGTCTGACCCAGGAATTGGTATTTAATAGGCTCCTTGCTAGTATAATAAAATTAGAGATTCTGTAAGAAAAAATACAGAATAAGCAGTAAATGGATATCTTAACAAACTAAAGAATAATTTCCTTCAATTGCTAATCACTTGACTCATTTGTGTGGTGTGTGTGTGTGTGTGTGTGTGTGTATAAAACTGTCTTGATTCCTTAGGGTGGAGGGATATGTGTTTGCTTTACTTTAAGTAGTAAGCATGTGAAATATTAAATTATAGAAAGTCTAGATAGTCTATCTCTGATTCCTATTTCTTTTTAAAGAGTTGCTAATAAAATGACTTCAATAAATTAAGGTAAGACACAGTAGGAATCTAATATTTTTTGAATCTCTACACTTTTAAGCTGAAATGCACCTTGTCTTTTAATCTAAAAACTAATTTAAAATAGGTTTTCTTTGTTTTTCAATTGTCTAGGAAAAAGATCTTTCATTTTTAACCTTTGTTACAGCTCCAATCTTTGCCAGTTAAAAATAACACAAAGATTTAGATGAAGTTTTATGAAATAGAAATTTACATAGATAATTTAAGTCCATATTTTCAAAGAGAAGTATAATTAAGTATATGTAGGTATAAAAATTAATACTCTAGAAAAATAAAATCCTAAATATATCATCAATGATAATTTAATTTTTATGATAAGAGGATAGTGAATTTCTCTGCTATTTTATCTGCGTTTGAACTTATGATGTAAGTTCTATTCTAAATAAATTATAAATAAAACATTAATTTATAATACCCTTATAATTTCATATTTAAGTGAAAATAAAAAAGACTAGCTGATTTTATTGCCACTATTTGGACTAGAGTTGAATCTCAGGATTCAACAACCATATTTCCACTCAGGCATCAATTTCCACACTCAGTGTTTTGCTGTGAAACCTTGGTGTAACTGATCAGATAGTTTTACATTTCTAATTAAAGATATAGCACATTTATGAGGCATTTATTTTCAGAATAAAATAGTTTAGTCGGCTCTATCAGTTCCATCTTTCCTTTCGTCAGCCATCATGTGCTTAATATCAAGATGATAACCCTGATCTCCTCTATGATTGAGTCCCTCTGCTTTCAACTTTTGTGGTCCAGAAAATGAAGCAAAACTCATGTCCACGGGGCACTTCCTTGAAGCTAGGTCAGCCCCTGGCTATCTTAAAATGCTCATTTTGGGGATGCTATTTCTTGAAACTTTTCATTTTCTTTCCAAAAAATGCCCATAGATAGCCACAGATAAGCCGACAATCTACAGACACTCTCAACTGTCAGCCAGGTGTGAGCTATCTCAGACCACCAAGCTGACAAAGTCTTCAGATGGCTGATTACCTAACTGACATTATAGTGACAACTCAAGACTGCCTGCGTATAAAAAAATGATCAGCTAACAGTCAACCCATAGAACCATGAGAGTTAACAATGAGTCGTTTTCTGGTGTTCTTAAATAATTTACTTATTTTCATTTTATGTGCATTGGTGTTTTGCCTGTCACATGAGGATACCGGATCCCCTGGAACTAGAGTTTCACACAACTGTGAACTGCCATACAGGTGCTCAGACTTGAACGTGATTCCTCTGGAAGAACAGCCAGGCCAGTGCTCTTAACAGCTGAGCCATCTCTCCGGCCCCAGCAAGGAATTGTTTTAATAAACTTGTTTGGAGAATAACTGATTTGCAAAAGGAAACACCATCACACTAATTTATCTTTATTTGGATCACAGCGTCATTTGATTATTATAATTGTCTAGGGAAAATAATATACTAGGGAATTCAACGATCCATAAGCACCATTGTCTATTAATCTAGATTCTAGACTATAGGATCATACAATTATACTCTATTTTTTAAAGAAGATTGTTTGAATTTGTCAGATTCACATTTTCCCCTAATTATTATTGAATAATAGCCTGAACTACATAAACTTATAGTCCCCGTAATCAAATGCCAGAGAATAGAAGATTTTCAACGATTTACAAGAGCGACCAGTTTTAAACATTGTTTGTGCCATCACTGCTTATACCCGTTGCTTTTCCCCTGGAATAAAATCAGAAACTCAAAAAAATACTATGTCTTATTATTTTTTGTCCAAATCTTTAAACAATTTTAAATATTATTAGTCAACTCCATTTTTATTTGAAACTGAATGGCAGAAAAATATCTTCTTCGGATTTTTCTTCTCTGTTGTAAAAGTGTATGGGTTTTTGATCTATCACTAAACTTTTATGGTATCACATATCAAGCTTCTAATCTTAAGACATTTGGTACATAGTTGGTAACTGGTACAGTTTTCTTCAAAACACAGCTTTTCCTTTCTCTCTTGCCCCTGAAGCAGTGTTGCCTGTACTCCCTCTTTCAAGTAAATAACTCCTTCTCTTGGAGTATCTTTCACTAAAGATTGGGAACGCTTACATGATTGAATCGCTTCTCATTCTTCCTTATTAACTCCTAGTATGTGTTTAGAACTGATTGATCATTTTCATTTAAACATCTAGCCATCAACTCTTACTTGATGTTTTAAAAAGGAAACTCAACAGTTGCCCAGGATAACCCGAAAATAAGTCATCTAGTTTATCTTTTAAGTATGGCATTAAAAATCCTACCATTTTCCCCATTGTGAAGCTTTCAGATCCCCAGAGAATATATTCATTTTCCTCGTGATTCTGTAGCATGATTTTGTAGATGTGTCTTGTACTTACCATTCTCCCTCTGTACTCAGTGACACTGGGCTAGCCTGGAGGTATCATTTCAGTACTGCTCTGATAATTCAGTACATCTCCTCCAGTTTTCCCTTTAAGTGCTGTGGTCAATGTATCTTCCTTAAACACTAACGTTATAAAGACTCTCCTTTACTTCCCATATCCTTTCGTATAATTCCAAACTCCTGCTGCTTTGCATTTGGTTTCCAAAGTTAAGACCCAGATTCCTGTTTTCCTTCACCACAGCATGTTTAACTCCTTTCTGCTTTAGAATCATCCTTTATCTACTTAGGTTATCCTCCCCTTCACAGATCCTTTATCTTCCCTCAAATCAAGTTTAATGCCACAGTCTTTGTTAGTAAAAGATGCCAAAATACTAAATTATAACACCATTTATAAAGAGAAAAAAAAAGATTAATACTGCCATGGTACATAATATAGATTATATATATATATACATATATCTACACATTCACACATATTTAAGTAGAGCAGTGACTAAAAAGCTTAGAAGAGAAATTTTAAATATCCTTGACCTACCTCTCTACTGGACTGTAAAAACCCACAGTTGGAAAGCATGATTGGTAATTAAAGTTAACCTTGAAGCTAAAATAGTAATATGCTTAGCAAACGGTTAGCCCTGCATCTTTTTTTAATATAATCTATTTTCTTCAACCATTCTTCAGAGAAGTTTGAGGTGAAAAGGAGTTATTCTAAACCAAACCAAGGACATTGCTGGAGAAGGAAAGCCCAATAAACCCCCCATACCCTATTTCCCTACCTTACAAGGAACTTGTTATTGTTGTTGATGATGATGTTTTGTTCTGTTTTGTTTTTTGAGAATTAGTCATGTGCTTTATAGATGTTAAAACTATGAATTATTTAACCCATTGCTCTCTCACTCTTCCGCAGTGGTAGAGAAAGGAGGTCTCAGACAATCAATGATTATTACATTCATCCCTACAGCACCATTTTCCTTTCTAGACTTCTCTTTTCCTTCCTTCTTTGTTTTTTGGTTTTTGTTTGTTTGTTTTATTTTGTTTTGTTTTTTTGAGAGCCAAGTTTTCTCTGTGTATTTCCTGGCTGTCCTCCTGGAGCTCACTATGTAGACCAGGCTGGCCTGAAACTCAAGAGATCTGCCTGCCTCTGCCTCCTGAGTGCTAGGATCAAAGGAGTGCACTATCATTACACGTTTTATTTTCAACTATCGTGACATCAGAAGAAGAAACATACAGACTGCTGGGACAGTCCAACATTTTCCTGTACTGTTTCCTCGCTTCCTGGAACAATCTAAACTCCATTTCTGAGTCACTGCCTAACATTTCACCGGTCAATAAAGAGGTTTTAAGAAATGAAGTTCTGTTCTTTAACAAGTAAATTGAAAGGAAGAGGAGGACTGTAACTTCAATAACAAAGTATATTCTGTGTGGTTTCCAGGCATGTTTCTTTCCTCCTTTCTCACATTGCCTCTTTTAAGTTTTCTGCAGATTGCTTCTCTTAATTTCTATTCTGAGTCTTGGCTTTAGACTCTCTCTCTTCAACTGTATTAAAATTGTTTGCCTTTCTTATTCTACCTTTTCTTTCCTAAGCTGTGGTTTCTCCCTTGTTCCTCTAAAGTCCTGTCTCCCAGGAGGTAACTGACATTTACATGAGTTTTGGGTAATCTCAAATACAAGAGGAACATGGAATCCATTCCTGAGGGAACAGTGCTTTCACATCCTAAGGTTGAACTTCAGATGATTCCAGCATTGCAGGCACCAACTCCAACTTTGTCCCACAGCACTTTCTACACTTGGTTAGTGATTTACCCACAAGAATCTGAGTAAAATCCAGAGTCAATAGTTTTCTTTATGACTTGAAAATACAAACTTTAGAGATAATTAACTTTGAAATGAAAAACTTAACGTTTGATAGCCAATCATTTCAAGCATAAGCTGATCAAGGTAAGTAATGTCATACTTTATAAACGCTAGCATATTGATGGTTTTTAATAGAGCTCGTGACAAGATTACGTCAAATCAGTTAATTTGGCTTTTTATTCAAGAAAGACCATTTCCACAGGTGTTGCTCTCATGCAACTGTTTCTAGTGACACAGAAATACAACTGTACTTTTAAAAGCCTGTGCATCAACGGGGAAGCGGTTTGCTTTTCTTTTATAACCTGAAAATATTACTTCTGCTTAAAAAAAATAAATACTCCAGTTAGGCCTCATTCTGGAGATCATTCCCAACACTTTTATTCAAAGGACTTAAAAAAAATGAGTCTTTCTAAGACTCTTGCAGGGTCATACAAGAAGAGACTATCAATGTCTTGATCACAGCTAACATTCATAGGCAAAAATGTCCTTCGTCTTTTCTGTTTTCTTTTCTTCCAAGTTGGCCAGTATGTATAAACCCCACTGCTTAGTAGTCAAAGCATCCCCTAACATTGAGCCTGTGGGAATTTAGGAATTTCTACAGGGGCATGTCAGCCCAAAGGGCTCCTTTGCTCTTGGTGAAATCACTTACAACAAAGGACAAGGGAGCAGCGGGGGAGGGGCGGCTAATGGACTTGGACCGGAAGCAGTGAGTCCACAGGCGTTTGCATAGTAAATCCCCCGCGGCTGGTGGATCACTAATCAGTAACAGTGGAAATGCAATATTGCGCGAGCACTTTACGCAGAAACCGTACAACCACAGCCAAGTCCTCAGATAGTGGGTCCACTTCTTCACAGGTTTAAAAACTTTTCTCACACCACTACCTTCTGATGCTGGATTTTTGTCCCCAGGGCAGACACCCAGTCCTCCCACCTCCATCGCACCCCACAACATTCCTGGGAGTGTGCCAATCTGCGCCGCCTTACTCCAAAGAAGCTGGAGCGAAGCTGACTGCCGCAAGAGCTACCTGAGTGGCCCAGCCACTCAGGGCGTCCTTTTAACTAGATCGTTAATTTACCAAGATTCTTCTAAGAAAAAGTGAAGCCTTCAGCCTCAACTTTACAACCTCTGTGAAAATGGGCGTTCCGTTCACACATGGGGACTAGAAATTACCCCCAAATCTCGCCCTTCCTCAGTGTCTTCCTCTACTCAAACATGTTAGGAGCTGAAAGTTTTCTAAGTTTTCGTTACTTATGACTCAGTTCAACTTGTGCCGCAAAGCTTTCATCAAACTTGTCAAATGCTGTTCCTCCTGGAAACTGCTTGTTATTTCTAATCTCTCTTTTAAAATCCCTCAGGTAACGTCCAGAGCAAGGTGCAGCAAAGTCGCAGGCACTCACTCTCCCCTCTCTCCTTCCCAGAATGAGTACAGAATCAGGCTCTAAGGCAGCGGCAGGAGCACACAGAGCAAGAGGGGATGACCAATGGAGGGGAGATCGGCGCAATCAGTGGTTCACAAAGCTTCCCTTTCTGGAACACCAGCTTTTCCTGCCCTACCGAGCCTTAGAGGTGGGGGTGGGGGGCGCTGCACTCACCCATATCCAAAAGTCTTCCTCCTTCTCCTCAGCTCCCCAGAGATGTGTGAAAGAAGAGGCCGGCGCTGCGTGTAGTCCACTTGTCCAAGCTGCGCTCGGGCTCCCCGGTGCCCCAGCCGCTGACAGTTTGGCCCCTCCCAGCGGAGACAACCCCGCTGGGCCCAGCGAAAGCCGCTGTGCCCGCAGACCCCTCCCTCTCCACCTGCGTCTCCTGATTGAAACCTAGTTCCCTGGTTTCTCAGTTGCCTAGCTCCCAGAGGCCCCTACCCTGACCCTTTTCACTCTCTAAAGAGCTAAATGCAAATGTCCCCATCCCAAGCACATTGTCAACATACACATTCTCATGGCACCCCAGGAATCCAGCAATTAACTCTTACCCAAAATAATGGTGGGAAGAGGGACAGACTCAGGAAAAAAAAATTATTACAGAAAAAAAAATGACAGCATGATATGAAATTATTCAATGTTGTTTATTTTTTGTTGTCCTTAGTACGTTTTCTTAATATGGATGTTAAAAAAACAATAGAAAGAAAATTTTCCTTTATAATATGCAATCTCTTTTACATTAAATGCTTCATTTTGCTATATAACATGACTATAAACTTCTAAACACACACATTTGCCCACACACAAACACACAGCATGATGAGGAGAATTGACCTGAAACCAGAGGAGGACAAGCAGGCTCCTGGACAGAAGGAGGCTGGAGTTGGAACCCTGCTATACCAGCGATACACAGGGATTTGGTTTCCTAATTTGTAAAATAAACCATCTGGAAAAAAATTACCTCTAATGTTCCTTTAAGCCAAAAGACGTAATAATAATTCTATGGGGATTTGGCCTAATTTTTTCAAGGTTTATCCTGGAGAGGCTATTTTAGTAAATCCCTGGTGTCTTAAGCTTCTGATTTGTGTAGCATACACTTTAAAGTATACAAATTTATACCAAGAACAAGAGAAGAAAAAGTAGACCCTGTTACCAAACGGGAGATTTCCATCCAATGATGAACGTATTACGCAATGCATACATTGTATCTTCAGCAGGACACATGCACACATACAGAGCATATCATTCACATGGTTTGGAAACATTCGCTCAGCCTTTTCTCCCACAAAGGAAGAGATGTCCTCCTGGCGGGGATGTTGCTAATGCATTTCAGTTCAATGCGAGTAGAAAGTCATTCTTGTGGGAGGAGACGGAGTAGTTGATAACAGTTATCAACTATGATAGTGGTCAACGTGTCATTCAGAAATACATCACTGTTCTAGAAACTGATAGATGTGAACAGAGCGTGATTACAGCAAAGCATGCCAGTCATTCAGTAGCTCTACATAAATAAATTATGAATTTTGAAGACTGGTTCAAAAGCTCAGAGCTACAAGCACCCGGGGTCCATTCCAAGACAGTATAATTTTAAGAAATTAGAATTTCTTTGAAATTCCAACATAATTCTGAAATATTAAATAATGATGACATCATAATGTGAATATCACTGCTAGGCAATATTTCCAGACACTTGCACCAATTCCTCTATGTAGTAATCAGACAAGACAAATTCATAGGTGAGAACAGATGCTGCAGCGCCTGAGCTTAATCAGTTTACTACACTGTATCATTGTATCCATGGAGATTGTTAGATGCTTGAGAAAGGGCTGGGTATTCTTTAGCAGAACATGATTCAGAAATTCTTGAAATGTCCCTAAAACTATTAGAAGAATTAAGCAACACAATTCAAAACATAGGTTGTGGGCCTGAACAGAAACTTATGAGAGATGAAATATAAATGACTAGGATACACTTTAAGTGCATAAATACTATCAGGGAAATACAAATTAAAACTAAGTTTCCATCCCATCCCTAACAGAATGGCCATTGTCGGGAATACAGCTGACAACAAACACTGGCGTAGATAGAGGAAGGGGAAACTCGTACAACTGTTGGGGGGATGTAAATTAGTGAAGCCACTTTGGAAATCATTCTGGCAGTTTATCACAGAACTGTAGATGGAACTGCCATATGACCTGGTCACACCACTCCTGGTCATGCAGTCAAAGCAGGGACTTTATTTCCTACCATCTTCATTGACACTCTGTCGGCTGTGGCTCTGAGAATGGACTAACCTAAATGTTCATCAACACATTAATGGATAAGAAATATGAAGTATACATGCATAACAGAATGCCACTCAACTGTAAAAAAATGTTCATCAACACATTATTGGATAAGAAATATGAAGTATACATGCATAACAGAATGCCACTCAACTGTAAAGAAAGTAAAATCATAAGATTGGCAAGCAAATGGATTGGATGGAACTGAAAAAAAAAATATAGTGAGTATGGTAACTCGGACCCACAGTAAGAAACTCTGCATGTTCGCTCTCACTTGGATGTCAGGTCCTTGCTTCAAATCATTTGTTTTGTGTCTTTAACTTGGAACACAATGGAAGTCCAGAAACTAGAAAGGGGCCTTTTGTTGAGGGAGGCGGTGATACATTAAAAGAGGGAGGATAGTCAATGATTGGTAAAATATTTAAATGTACAGACGTGGAACCCTGAGGAGGAAAGACTTAGGCAGGGAGGTTTGTGAAAGTCTGTGGGAACTTGGGGGTGGGAGAGTGTGTACAGAACACGAACATGTGTACAGAAAGTCGTGTGAAAGCCTACTGTCTCATGTATTGATTAAAAATATACTTGAAGGGATAGTAGAACATACATAATACAAAGGAGGAGAAGGAAACGCCGAAGGTTAAAGGATTAACCGGGCATGGGACGGGGAACAAAGTTCAGAGGAGATAGAAGATGGACTAACCTAAATTGAGATTGCAGTAAAAAGCCACTTGTTACCAAGCTAATTTTAAAATAAAAGCCTTAAAAATGGAGCTCAAGTCAGTTGGTGGTGGCACACGCCTTTAATCCCAGCACTCGGGAGAAAGAGACAGGTGGATCTTTGTGAGTTCAAGGCAAGCCTTGTCTACAGAGGGAGTTCAGGACAGGCTCGAAAGCTACAGAGAAACCCTATCTTAAAAACCAAAAAAAAAAAAAAAAGGAAAAATGAGTTCAAATAGAGATGGAGATACCCTACATAAATAGATGATATTGTTCCCAGTAGATGTAGGTTATTAAATTCATATGCAAAATCAGAGGACAAAGCATGGGATAGTCCCTATGAAGGCCCCAGAGGTTTCCAAAACAACATAGGCTGTTACCAGTGTCTTGATTACCCACCATAATTACATGACAAATCCCCATTGCTGAAGATACAAACACTTTGGCTAAAAGGCAGAAAAATCCATCCCAAGTTAACAGAAAAACTTCTTCTCTGGTGGCTACCTTTAACAATTCTGGAAGGTGTTATGAGCGCTGCAGGGGATAAAAAGATGTTACTCCTCTTACCCAGCACTAAAATCTACATGGCACAGTGTGGACTTTTCAGGCAAGATATGACCACTGATGCAATAATACCTGACTGTTGTGGGGTGACTAACAGACTTTTGGTTGGATTTGAGGCCTGTTTCACCAGAGGGAATTCGTTTCCAATTACAGCAATCCTGGTCAAGAGCCAAAGACTTGGAGAGGTCATAGGCCCTAGGGTAGACCCTGCCACTGTTAGTTTGCAAAACGGTCATGCTGTCAAATTTCCTTATAAATATTTATGTGTATATCCGTAGACCCTGGCTTCTCTAAGTCTTAGTCGGAGAATCTCCTTTTCCTGCAGTGGGCTGAAGCCAATACTGAGATGCAGAATTCATCTAAAAGGGCAAAACTAAGAGATTTGAGTGCTCAGGCCTAAACATTTATCAATTCTCGCTGCTCCCAAGACTCCAAGATCATGGAGGAAGAGAGGTAGGAAGAATATAAGGACTGAAGCATCAGGAGGAATGTTGCCAATGTCTTTTGGACATGACGTTCCTTAGCATTCATAAAGCACATCAGCTGCACCTCCACAAGACCTGTAGAAGATCAAGCCTGCCAAAAATTTCTCCATAGATATGTGAGGTAATCTCCAGGCCTCACCCTTAATGAGGAACAATTGGCAGTTGATAACTGTTGGGAAAGGGAAACTTATTTTTTTCATTTAAGGTATGGCCACTGATAGTTTTCCTATGATCCAGTGGATGGTCCCACACCCAAGCACGTATGGGTAGTGCTGATTATACTTGACAATCGAAAAGGAGAGAAAAAAGACAGGTAGGAGAGGGAAGTGGTTATGAAAAATGGAGAGAAATGAAAGGAAAACAAGGTGTTTGTAGCCAATATTTTGTTGAAAGATGTATAAAATTTTCAAAGAATAAACAGTAATAATAAAGATATGGACTATCAAACACCAACATATAGTAATCAAAATCATTTTTATTTCTCTTTTAGTCTGCTATACAATAATATATGAAGTTTCAGTGATCTATTTTAAAATGACCATTCAAGTGGAATGCCATTATATTATTTGAGAAGTTTAAAAATGCAAAATTTTATATGTAGATTCAATAGAAACACATAAATTAATCCATTACCTCAATAAATGCCTGCTATTTGTAATGTTGACTTTCTTGTACTTCTTTTTATTCATAATTTTAAAAAATTATCTTCAGAAAAGCTTCCTCCTCAGCAGATAGGAATACAGAAACACACAGTCAGACATTGTGCAGAGAGTGAGAGACCTTGGAACACTCATGTCTAAATGGTGTGCCTCCATCAAACCATTCCTTTCAGGGCTCAGGAAATCCAATGAGAGAGGAAGCAGTAAGAGTGTGGGAGGAAAAGGGAATGAAGGAAACAAGACCTTTTTACACAGTAGGATGCCGCACATAAGAACTCACAGAGACTGAGGCAGCATACACAGGGCCTGCCCCTGTCTGCATCAAAGGACGGCGGCTCTAGAGCTGAGAGAAGTGAGCACGTGCCTTTATCCCTAGCCCAGAGGCAATCTACAGTTGATAACCACTTGTAAATGAAAATTTAGTTTTCTTTAAGGGACTCTTGCTTGGGAAACGAACGACTCTTCTGGGTAGGATACAGGTCTAGCAGTGGATGGCCAACATGAAACAGATTCAGCAGCATCTTTGGAGGCCCTTTGTCACATAGAGTTGTGTTTGGGAATTTCTGGTGTTATTATGTTACTCTACAGGTCTTTTGCTTATGGCTTTTTGGTCTGTGTTTTTATGGGAGTCCTATGTGTGGAAACATGCGTTTCTGCCTCCATATGTTTCTCCTGTGTTTACTTTGGCTCATTTTGTCCTGTGTGTTTTGTTCTATTTCAACTTGCTGGGTTTTATTCTTATTTTATTTTTTTAATTATTGCTTAGATGCCTGTTTATTTTTAAGGAGACACAGAAAGTGTATGGATCCAGATGGGAGGTACTGGAAGGAGTTGGGGGAGGGGAAGTTGTAACCAGAATATATTGTATGAAAACAATCTAATTTCAAAAAAAAGGAAGAAAAATAAAAATATTTTAAAATTGTTTATTAGAGTATATATATGTTTCTGACATATGTATATGTAAACCAGAGATTGACATTGGGTCCGTTGTGCAGAGTAGGGTATCACACTTAACCTGGAGATCACTGGGTCAACAAGAGTCATTAAACAGTAAGCTTTAAGAAACCTCCAGCCCTCACCTTCCAGTACTGAGATTACTGCTAGATCTACCATGTCCCACTTATTACATGGGTGCTAGAAATCATGGAAAATACTTTACCAATCAATCCTGTAGACAGAGGGTACTTGTTCATTTTCAGACTGCTCAGACCTGAAAAAAATCACAGAGAAACTTATTAATTGTAACACTGCTCAGCCAATAGCTTAGGCATATTTCTAGCTAGCTCTTACATCTTGAACTAACCCATTTCTATTAATCTATGTATCGGTATAAGGCTGTGGCTTACTGGTAAGGATCCAGCATTTGTTTCCTTTGGCAGCTACATAGCATCTCCCTAACTTTCTCTCTATATCTCTGTTCAGATTTCCCACCTGGCTATACTCTATTATATGTAGGTTAGATTCATTCTGTAAGTTCTGTTCTACTATAGAACTCTGACTGCTACATAGCCCAGTTGTTCATTAAGTCCCAGGTAGTCATTGTTATAACTTTGTATCATCTCTAGGCAACCTTTGTAACCAGGCCTAAGGAGATATGACTATAATTCTATTTTAGAATAGGGGAGTTATTAGCATCCTTTTGAATAACAATTGAGGCTTTTGATGGAACTTTCTTATTCTGAGATGATTAATAATTTTTCATTACACAACCTACTCAGACTAAAGTGGCTTGATGGAATAGCCACAGGTCATAAACTGAACATTCTTTTTGTCCCAGCCAAATAACAATTTGACAATATCAGTGTTCTAAATTCATTGAGGGAACATGATGGGTGAGAAAAGAGAACATATAAAAAGTCAGAAATAAACCAGAGAAAAAGAAAAGAAAATTTTAAGAAGAAAGAAGTGTGTTTTGACTAGGTGGACATCAACTTGATAGAAGCTGGAGCCGTTTAAGAGGAGGGAACCTCAGTTGAGAAATGCCTTCATAAAATGGGGTTGTAGGCTGGCCTGTGGAGGATTTTTTTAAATTGGTGATTTATGGGGGAAGGCCAACTCTGAGCCAGTGATGCTGGGTTCTATAAGAAAGTAGCCTAAACAGCCATCATGAGCAAGCAAGTAAGCAATAGCCCTTAAAGGCCTATGCATCAGTTTATGCCTCCGAGTTTCTGTTCTGCCTGAGTTCCTATTCTGACTTCCTTTGATGATGAACTATCATCTGAAGTGTAGGCATATGAACTTTTCTGCCCAACTATCTTTTGGTCATGGTGTTTCATCACAACAATAATGACCCTGACTAAGACAAAATGGTCAGTTGAATTAGCCATCATAGAGAGAAAAGGCTAAGATAAGAAATGAAATATTTTATTTGAACTGGTAATCAGGTCACTGATAGAAACATGAGCTAGAGTGTCTGAGACCCAACAATGGGCATTTTTGTAAGTGTAATGATATTCTGTTTATATTTTAACAAATAAAGTTTGCCTGAAGATCAGAGTGCAAAACTAAGCCACTAAAGGCCAGGTAGTGAAGGCAGACACCTTTAATTCCAAAACTCAGGAGACAAAGACAATGGGATCTCTGTTAGTTCATGGCCATTCTGAGCTAAACAAGATTGCATCTGTATAAAAGAGAAACACCTCACACAAAATTGATTCCAGCACTTAGGATCCCACACCTTTAATCCCAACACTAGGGAGCTGGAGACAGGAGTGACATGCCTGGGAAGAGAGAAGAATGTAAGGCAGCAGGAGACAGGAGAACAGTGCAGTCTGAGGTTTGGTGGAGAAGCCAGATGGAGTCTGAAGATGCAGTTTAAGGACAGGGTCATCTTTTCAGTATGAGCACTGGTAGAGGTAAAAGAACTCTTTAGTAGCTGGTCTCTGCGTCTCTAATCTTCAGCATTGAGCCCTATATCTGAGTCTAGGTTTTAATTATTAAGACCAACTAGAATTTGTGCTACACTTGGCACCCATATTTGGGGGTACAAATTCACAAAAAAAGTCATTTGTCTGTGGTTGTAGCCACTGGCAGAAGCTGGAGCTTACACACGGTCGGACTCACCACTCTACTGCTTAGGTTTCTCTTTCTTCTCTCCTGGTAGGTTTTGGAGTCCCTTTTTGGGGTGCTGCCAAACTTGGTAGCTGCCTTAAAATCTAATCAGGCTTTTTACTGTTCTACACAGCAGCAGTCAGACTCACATATTCTTTGTCATCACTGTTGGCAGATTTGGTGAAAAAAAAATTGAGAATTATTAAAAGGAAGATTTAGTTAAAACAAAGAGTTAAAGAGTTTCCCATGTTACTAGAAATGGATGGAGGTGGGGGTTCCTTGGACTTCCCACAGGGCAGGGAACCCTGATTGCTCTTCGGGCTGAGGAGGGAGGGGGACTTGATTGGGGGAGGGAAATGGGAGGCGGTGGCGGGGAAGAGACGGAGATCTTTAATAAATAAATAAATTTTTAAAAAAAAAGAGTTTCCCATGTTAAAAAATGGGAAACAGGTTGACAGCTCTAGGTGAGATGACAGTAAAACTGGTTCATCGGCAGGGATACGGGCATGGCATACCACAGTCTCACTGTACCACTGATCAGTATGAGCGTGCTCTGGGACTTTGTGGGCCTTCTCAAGCCCTGGTTTATCCCCAAGGGTCCTAACCAGGTAGTTATTATTACCATCTTGGTGGTTGTTCAGTTTTCTGCTATTTCTTTTAGCTGATTGCAATTCTGGACCAGTTCAGTCCTTGCTTTGTACCATGTACAAAACACACCATGTATGTTAGAAAATGAAACCATCTGTATCTGAAGTCCCACTGGCATTGAGGATAAAGACATGCTCCACAGTGCCCAGGCATTCACAGAAAGAATGCCTTCTAGAAGCGAAATCACCTTTCACACCACACAACCTTCTTTGATAGACAACTTTGGGGATTACGGGCCTCACATTGAAGACCTTCCTCTGCAGACAGTACTTTTTTTCTTCACCTTTTTTTTACACTCTGATGAATTATGTGCCTACTTAGCTGACTCTGAGATGTGTCTGCACTCCACTGAGAGAAAAGATGCTGCTCTGAGAAAACTGTTACTCTTGTCTTGGAGCCTGTACCTTTGAGAATGACTCTTGCCAGCTCACAACGTGAGAGTCAGTGATGTGTTTAAAATTGCTGCCCAGCAAATAAGACTCAGCAGGGGTAGTCAGGAGTGCCCACTCAAGAGAAGCTCTATCCCAGTAGATGTACACCAAGCTCTATTGCCCGGATGAATTTTTTATTTTCCATGTTTGAAATTAATTATTCTTCATCTGTCTATGGAAAAAACACGGGAAACACAATTATGATAAAAAATGTTGTTTCTCTGTTATATTACATAATGCATGATTTAAAGTGGAATAATTAAATGAAGGGATAATCAACATAAATGGGATTGGCATACTATTCATTATCATTTTGATAATCCTTGTTGTCATTTTGGTTTATCTCTTGAAAAGCAGTTTGGTATGAATGCCAAGATACAGGTCTTAGAAAAACTTTATAAAACAGATTGTATAGATATTCAAATCCAAACAGAGGAATTTAATGGGGAATGCATTTCAGCATTGCATTATAAGGTTAGAGAGGAACAGCTTAAGATTTTCAAACAACCAACCTCAATATATACAGTAACATGACAGGAATTACCACATGATTAAGGCTCTGTAAGAGCTGACAGAACTCCTGTGGAAATGGTAGATTTAAGAAGATTCAAGGAAATTACAGTCTCAGATGGCATGCATTCTCCATTGGTGAAGCATATGTTAAACTCATGGTCAACTTGTAATAGAATTATCCCCAATGACTGGATAGCCTTGGTTACAACAGTCTTGAAACCTGGTCCACAATTACAATGGAGGACCTGGTTCAAAGAAAAGGCTAAGACCATTGCAGAATAGAGTAAAAGTAGAGGGATGGAAATCTCCCAAGATCAACTTCTTGGATTATGCTACTATAGAAAGGCAATCCCTACATGATGGCCACATCCTTGTTTTATGCCGTGTAGCAGCTTGGGACAGAATTGAAGAAGTAGGAATAAAGATTAAACCATTTACTAAAGTCATACTGGGCCCAAAAAAAATAAACCTTTACAAATTTCTCACAAAGATTGACATCAGCAGTAAATAAAATAATACCAAATTAAGAAGTTGGACAAATAATAATTGAATTTCTGCTTTTGAAAATGCAAAAGGTTAACTGGGCCTTTAAAGGCAAGATCCATGCCCTTAGAGGTACTATAATATTGAATCTCATGACCATGATGATGCTTGAATAGGAGCAGTGATTTCCAAAGGTCTGAGGAAAACTCTAAATGTCAAGTGGTTTTAATTGTGGAGAATGAGGTCATCTTAAAATGGACTATAAAGAGGGCATTCCTAGAAACAATGTTTTTTCTAAGCATAATCCATTCAGAATGCCCCTCCCTTCTGGATTATGCAGAAGGTGTGGCAAACAGGCATTGGACTAATAAATGTAGATCAACAAGGGACATTCAAGTTAACCCTTTAACATCAGCAATCTTCTTGAGGAGCCTCTTGCAGTCCTCTATGCAAAATCTGGTTCAATCATTTCCTGTCATATGGAGGAAACTCTTTCTCAGAGTGATTAAAGAACCTAATGCCAACTCTAATTTGGGGAGGTTCCCTTTGGGAAAGTTATACCTGATTAAATGAAAGGCATCTATTTGTTTTACAGATTAGTTTAGATTAAAAGGCCTTGCTGTTTGATGAGCTATTATTATATCTTCTAATTAAGAGATCTCTCTTGTTCAATTCAAATCTATATAAATATCCATATTTTTTCTTCTCCCGTGGAAACAAAAGCAAACCACTTTCTTAACATAACACATGTCCTGGTTCCCATTCTGTGGTCAACATATCTTTAAAATTTACCAGATGATTTTATTCCACAGGTTTTTTTTTCTATTATGCATTGTCTCCTGGATGTTGTTGTTCCATTCTTATTAGCATTTAGAAAAATCAAAGTTGATAATTTATTATGCAATATATTTCTGGAGGCTTTTATCATCCCTTTCTGTTTATTTAACATATTCTTTAGAGTTCGATTTGATCTTTCTATAACTGCCTGCCCTGTACGATTGTGTGGTATACTGGTAATTTGCTTTACATTATAATAAGTAAGTCATTGTTTTGTTTTCTTAGAGATATATGATGAAGCATTGTCTCTCTCTATTTGTACAAGTAATCCCATGGTGACCGTAACTTCTAGCAAATGTGTGATTACTGAGTCAGCTTTTTCCAAACTCAAAGCAGTTCTATATTGAAAACTGGAACAGGTATCAATATCAATGGTGTGGTGTACATATTTTAGATTTCCAAATCCTACAAAATGGAACACATCCATCTTCAGATTTCATTTCTTGGAGTACCCTTGTGGCTACTTCCTGCAGGAAGTGGTATTTGTTTGTATAAAGAACAAGTAGAACATTCCTTGGATTGTTGCCACGTGATGAAAAATCTTTTTTAGACCTTTGTTATTGACATAATGATTTTTATGATATTCTGAGGTCTCCAGCACATTTCTAATTAGTATTTTAAATTTCTGCATTACCTTGTGCTAGAGGACCTATCAGGCCTGTATGGGATCAGATGTTTGTTATGTATATAAGACGATTCCTATTCCTGATTATTTCGTGTAACTGAATAAATGATAAAGCCAATTCTGTATCATCTGGTATAAATTCATCATTTTCAGTATGTAACATCACTATTTCTGTATGTTGCAAATAAGTAACTGTGTTGAGAGGTTCTGTAAAAAGGCACTAATACCATGAGAACAGCACATAATTCTGAATTTTAGACAAAATCATAAGGGCTTAGATCTACTTTATTTAAACTTTCTGATTTATAACCTGCCTTTCCTGATTTATTTGCAACATTATAAAATGTAGGGTCTTCAGATATTGGTGTTTCTTATACAATGTGAAAAAGGACCCAGCTAGATTTCTATATAAGTTGATTTCTCTTGCTTTTGGGATATCTGTTGTTAATCTTTTCCCAAAAAATTACTGCAAGTTCTTTGCCAGAGTTCACTTTCTGACCATAATTTGTCAATTTCATCTTTAGTTAATGGTGCTACAATTTCTTCTGGGTCTATTCCTGTTAATTAACAAAATTTCAATTTTCCTTATAGAATTAGTGCAGAGAAGTTTTCCACTTAACTTTTCAATTTTTTACCTGGTTTATGTGGTAAGAAGATCTGTTCTAAAATAATATCTTCCTGCTGTATTAAAATTTCTGTAGGGGAATGCTTGGAGGGTAATATGACAAGAATTCTGTTAAGCTTTGGATCCGCATGATTCATACATGCAATCTGTAATTTCTCTTCCACCAAAACCAATTCTCTCTCAGCTTCAGCTGATAACTTCCTGAGACTAGGAAAGCCCTTGTCATCATCTATGGTTTTAACCAAATTACTCAGTTCATCAGGTTTTTATCCCAATACTGGGTAATAGATAGAAAATATCTTCTAGCAATCTTTGAAAATTATTAAGAGTCTTCAAGTGATCTCTCTTAATTTGCACCTTTTGTAGTCTAATTATTTTTAAACCTATTTTATAGCCTAAGTAATTAATAGAATATTCTTTTTACATTTTTTTAGGAGCAATAAGGCAATTTTTTTTATTTCTTCAAACATTCTTTCTAAAGTATCTACATTTGAATCAGATAGTAAAAATGTCATTCATATAGTGGTAAAAACTATAGATTCAAGAAATTGCTTATGTATCATTTCTAATGGCTGCCATACAAAATATTGGCACAGTATAGGGCTTCCCTGTGGGAGAATATTCTACTGATATCTCTTAGCAGGCTGAGAATTATTATAACTGGGCATTATGAAGACAAGTTTTTCTCTGTCTTTTTCTTGTAAAGGTATAATGAAGAAACAATCTTTTAAAACAATAATTTTAAGAGGCTATCATTTAGGTGATAAAGAATGCATAGGAATGACAACCTATAGAGAGCCCACTGGCTGAATCACCTTAGTAACAGCTCTTAGATCTGTTACCATTCTCCATTTTCCAGATTTTTTTTTTAACAACAAATACTGGAGAATTCCAAGGGCTGGCTGATTCTTCAATATGCTGAGCATCTAGTTGCTCCTATACCAGCTGTTCTAAGGCCTTCAGGCCATTTCTTAACTCATACCTGTTTGTCAACCATTTTAAAGATAGGGCTCTTGGTGCCTCTGGAAAGATCAACAGCTGTTGTACTCTGTTCTTTTATAACCTGATGTTAGGTGACCCTTCTTTATAATACCTTGTAACATTCTTCTGAGAAACATATGCTAGTTTATGGCCTAAAAACATATATTTATGGCTTCTTCTTAAGATTGGGGTAATGTTAATCTGAATATTCTATTGGGTACATAACAAATCATGTCCCCACAAATTCATTGCTATGTAGTCACATATGGCTTGAATTTTCTTCTTTGTCCTTCTGGCCCTATACATTTGACCCATCTCTTTCTCTGTTTTACCTGAGATAAAGTTCCAATTCATAAATGTCGAACACATACCTCCTGAAGAGGCTAATTTAAATGCCAAGATCCTTCCTGGTACAATCATTGTTACATCTACACCTATGTCTACCAGACTGTCATTTGTTTGTATTCTTAATTTTGGTATTTGTTTATTTGTAAAAGTTTTCCAGAATACTTGCTTTATGCTTTTTCCTGAATTTTTTTGTTCTCTCTTCTATAACCATTCTATTATTCAGAGCAGTATGGTTTCTCATGCACAGACTGGACAACAAAAGACACAACTACATCTCCCAGGAATTGACATTAAACCAAATTTTTTCTTTTCAGGAACACCTAAAGATATCTTCACCCCCAGACAGCATGAAGTAAATTTAAAAATATGACACCAACATTCCTAAGAGTTGGGGTAGGTAGGTGGTTTTTGTTTGGTTATTCAATGAGTTATAGATATTTTTCATTGTTTAGGTGGATTGGTACCAAGTTGTTATTGGTAATGGTGGGGGGAAAAGGTTTAACAGAGAAGTTTAGACTCAGGGTTCTTGTTTTGGAAAGATAAAAAGGATATAGATACGATAGGATAAAAGGGTAGATTATTGAATCCACTCTCAAAAGAAAAAGGGGAGTATACAGAAATGATAAAATAAAAAGTAGATTATTGAATCTACTTTTAAAAAGCAACTACTTGTTTCAAATATTTTACACTGAATTGGACCTTTGTATATCGTATATAAATTTTGTATATCGATACAAATTTGAAATTAATTTTGTTAGAACATACTGTATATACATTTCTACTCGTGTTTAAGGTAATATGCATATACAGCTTAATTAACAATGTAATGCAAACTTTTAGCCTTTGAAAGTTACTATTACAAACTATTTAAGATATTAGGAAAATGCAGATTAGTAGTTAGTCACCTATTTTATTCTAACTTGTATTCAGATTAAGTACCTGAAGTTTACTTTCTTTGTGGCAAAAGTAAGATACTGGGCAAGAAAGTGCTCTCGCTTCAATTGTTGGCAGTATGCTGTCCAAATTTGACAAATAGGACAAAAAATAAAGTAACTAGATGACTACAAAACCTTGTCAAAGCCAGGCAGGACAGTCCATCAAAAATCCTGCTTCATAGAAAAGTCTATTGAATAGTCTAAGCCTGTAGACCTAAGATGGATACTTCAGTGTTGCAGAGGAACCTTGGGTGACTGTCCAGGCAGACAGTTGTTTTTGTCTTTCTCATATATATATATATATTTTTTTAAGAAATCACTTGCTTGTACTTCCTGCTTACTCAGTTAATATTTCCTTCTTGGGTCTCTGAGGGAGTTAAAGACTACATAGTTATAATTATAGTTTTTCTTGTTTATCAGACTCAAAAAAGACATTCTCTAAAGAAATGTAAAGTATATAAGGTTTTGAGAAACATAAAAAGATAATTTTGAGTTGGTAATGCAAGTTAGAGTAGAAAGTAAGTTATGTACAACACTTTGGACTCACCAAGATAGGATAGGTAATGGAGTATTTTCTCTGAATTTGTCAAATACAATAGGAATAGACATTGTTGGTGCGTGTATTGTCTGTATGTATTTACGTATTTAATGTTCTTATTGCAAATAGCTTTTCTTATATTAATTACATTTTTTTACATTATAGATAAAAGGGGGAAATGTAGTGATATTCTGCTTATGTTTTAACAACTAAAGCTTATCTAAAGATCAGAGTACAGATCTAAACCACTAGAGGCCAGGGAGTAAAGATACACACCTTTACCTCCAGGACTCAGGAGACAGAGGCAGAGGGATATCTGTTAGTTCAAGGCTTTCCTCAGCTACATAAGACTGCATCTATCTAAAAGAGAAACAGACGTCACACAAAAGTGATCCCAGCACTTGAGATCCCAAACCTTTGATCCCAGCACTTTGGGATTTGGGTTAGGGTTAGGGTTAGGAGACAGGACTGGTATGCCTGAGCAGAGAGATGAATATAAGGCTGGGGGAGACACAAGCAGTGCTTGAGGTTTGGTGGAGAGAGTTGCAGTGTGAAGTTTGGTGGAGACAGTTTCAGTCTGAGGTTTGGTGAAGACGGGTGGTGTCTGGAGATGTAGTCTAAGGACAGGGTTATCCCTTCAGTCTGAGTATTCACAGTAGTAAAAGAATGTGCTAGTAGCTGGCCTCTCTGCTTCTCTGATCTTCAGCATTAACCCTTATGTATGATTCTGGATTTTTATTATTAAAACCAACTTAAAGTCATGCTACAGGTAAGTGCTAAAGCAAATAAGCATGGTCAAACAAAACGGAACAAAACCTGAAGAGAACAGAAAGGTTGATTGCCTGGAGTAGATGGGGAGAGCATGGTAATTATTCCCAAAGTAATAGCCTCCTTGTAGAAAGAAACATACAGACTTTAATAAGGGAGTCTATGAATGTTCACATAATAGAACTTTCGAGTCTTGAGAGTCTCAGTTAAGTAGTGTGTCCTCAAATGTGCTCAGTTTGAGGTTTAACAAGAAAGAATGATAGGTGACTAAATTCACCAGTTACAAAATAGCAAAGTTAAAATAATGGACAGGAAAGCTTTAAGGCACACTCAGCTGTGTCACTAAGCCTCTCATAAGCAAGTTTTATATAAAATGGACATATATAAGAATTGCATTGATATAGAGGATTGCAGAAAAATGGATAGGGAAATAAGGTGTATAGGGGTCAGGAAATGCTCACTTTATGGAAGCTAAAGTAATTGCTGCAATGTTTAGTTAAATAGTGAATATAGAGATTAGACACTTAAAAAGCTACTTCTGATCTAAAACAAAGGACAGATAATAACCTAGAGATGAGGGAGGAGAGTTTAAATGTCTGATAAAGAATATTGAAAAAGAAAAGGATTGGTAAAGAGAAGAAAATTTTAAATAAGTACAGAGATGTGAGGTAGAGGTAGAGCAACATAGTCTTCATCATCTCAGCATCCTTTTGGCATTAGGAGAAATGGTTACTGTTGTAGCTCAATTGGAAGAAAGTAAGGAAGCTCGCCAAAGCTGCCACAGTGAGTGGGAGGAGAGGGGAGCATGGTGTACAAAAGAAATACTAGGCAGCGTTGGGACCCCAGCAGATACTGGAAGAAATTTATGAGGGAATACACTATTGTTTTTTGTGATTATTTCAGCACTTTATAATATCCTGGACAGAAAAGATGAAGCGAGTAGGTGTATTAATAAAAGACTGAGAAATTTTGTCCATCTTCTAGAAGAGATATGAGAGGAAAAACAGTTATGAAAATGAGATACAAAAAAATAAGAAGTGAGAGGAGGAGGAAGTGTTCTTGTTGTTGGTGGTGGTGTTGGTGGTGGTGGTTGTGCTGCTGGTGGTGGTGGTGGTAGTGGAAAAAGTTGTTATTCAGTCTCAGCTATGGTGAAGTTGAGGCAAAAGTCTTAGATATTTTAATTCAGCCTGGGCTTCTTATTGAGGTCAAAGCCAGACTGAACTATATAATTAGACTCATTCTATTAAAACAAACAAAATTTGCATGTGCACACTTGTGTGTGTAATCTGTTTATGTGTAATGTGCGTCTATATGTATGTGTCAGAGTTTGATTGAGTGTCTGTTAAATAATTCTCTTTTAGCTTGAGCTCTGTTAAGAAGAAAGAGGACCCCAGAACAATATCAATATACTGGAATAAATCTTATGTCAAATTCCTTAGTGCATAAATGAAATTTTCAAGCAAATTCAGTGGAAATAAAACATGAATGGTGGCGAGGTATGAAGTTGATGCTCTGCTATTATTACGTAAGAATTCAGGGTTATGGGAGGATGTAAACCTTGGGATTACCAGTGAAGTTCATTTATAAAGCTTGGTGGACATAATCTTCATAATAAAGAGACGAAACTTTGTAGATAGATATTAGGAATGTTATAGCTGTAGTGAATTATGTCCCAGGGATAATAGAAGTTGGAAAGGAGAACACTCATAAATAAAATTTAAGCAGTGAAATTCACTTGAAATACTGAAAATATAAAGTAATACTACTTTAAATTGCAACTATGAATATGAATTATGATATGGAGATAATGAGTGAAATTTATCATGACCTGTGGATGGTCACAAAATAAAAATGGTCATGATTTATATGTAAAAAAACAAAAATTTATAGATGCTTGACCAGCATATAAAATATTGGAAACAATGCAGAAAGATTAATCTGACTTTACAAGAAGTGAAAGTTCACTCACAAGACATACTTGTTTTAGATTTGTTTAGTTTATTTTGTGAGGCTTTTGCCTCTGTGTATAAATGTACCAGCACATGTATGATTGGTGACCGCAGAGCTCAGAAGAAGGCATCACATCTCTTGTAACTGGAGCTGTGGATGGTTTTGAACCACCGCATATGTGCTGGGAAGTGAACCCTGCTCCTCAGTAAGAATAAATGTTCTTCACTGAGCCAATGACCCAAGATGTCATTTTATTCTGTTTTATTTCTCACTTTTGTTCATTTGTTTTAGCCTTATTGGAGTGTTTGCGTGAATTCAGTTTTCTGTTGCTTGACAAAAATTCCTGGGATAATCAATTTATAGGATAAATTTTTCTTGGTTTGCTTTTTCAAGACAGGGTTCCTTTGCGTTGCCCTGGTTGTTCTGGAACTCACTCTGCAGACCAGCCTGGCCTCGAACTCATAGAGATCCACCTACCTTTGCCTCTGGAGTAATGGGATTAAAGGTGTGTTCCACCATGCCTAGCAAGGAAATGTTTGTTTAGACTCTAGGTTTTAGAGGTGTCAACTCATTTCTTTGACCCCACTGCCTTTCACCCTGTGGCAGGACAGCACCTCATGGCAGTAAACATGAAGCAGCGTGTAGCTCCCCCGTCATGACTGCAAAAAGGAAAATAGAAAAGGGAAGGGGTTAGGTTCTCTGTGTTTCCTTAAAAAGTCCTGAAGAGACTTCACTTGTCCTCTACTGGCTACAGAAGCCCTTAGACTTTCTTCTAAAGATATTAGAAGTGTGGATATCATCTTAATTTGAACCTTGTAGAGAAAATACATTCAAGACAGGGTGGACGACTTCATTCTCCGAAATATAAAGTGTTCATTGTCCGCTGGCTTCTGCAGGCACAGCACCTTATGCTTCTTATTGAGCTTCCTCTAGCAGTTGTTTGTGTGCTGTCCTGGCCCGATCTTCCACACCATTACATTGGGCTCCCTGGCTCTCAGGAGCCTCCTGCTTCAAGTAATGGGGCATAGTGGATGTTCTTAGACGATTTTATTACAGACATCTACCTTTGCTGCCTTCCATGTTGTTTGATTGCATAATGTGACTTTCAGCTTCATTCTAGTCTCTTTCTCTTTCTTTTAACTTAAAATGCAGATTCATGTAGGTCAAGGTAAAGACTATCTTACTGAGGCCCTGTAGCCCTGTGTAAGGATTGGCTTTTGGCAGCAAGGCTGAAGTCCCTCATTCAGGCAGATTTGGTTCTTCACTTACTCAGACTGGGAAGACTGGAGACTGTTTCACTTGTGAGATACCCTGTTCAGGACAGCAATTCTGACGTGGCTCTAACATGAGCTGGTGTTGGGCTGGAAGGGAGTCCACTGGGCAAGAGTGAAAGGCTTTGTAGGAATGCTCTTTATCTCTAGCAGAACAGGGTTTTAGCAGGGATCCTGGAACTGATTCAACCTTTCTATCATGATTCCTGCTTATTCTCCGGCCAGGAGATCTAATGAGAATATAACTATTCAATGAACAACACAAAGATCCATCCCCTCGACCCCAACCCATGCATGACTTCAATGCTGGTTTGTTTTTATTTTTGTTTTTTTGGTTTTTTTTTTGAAAATAGGTTTTTAAAAAAAATACAATATATTCTGATTATGGCTTCCCCTCCCTTAATTCTTCTCAGATCCTCCCCACTTCCTCACGCATCCAAAATCCACACCCTTTCTTTCTCTCTCCCACAGGATACAAACAGGCAACTAAAGAATGAATGATAATAGATTCGATCAAATAAAAACAAATACGCCATAATAGGACAAAACAAACAAACGGAAGAAAAAGAGTCAAAGGAAATGTGTGTTGACCACTAGGAACCAGTCATAATGCCTAGAGAAGGACTCCCAGGAGCCACACATCCACAGTGTTGAGTACACTCTTGGCACAGGGAGAAGCCTGGAGAAGCAGAAAAGAGATTGCTGACTTAAAATAGCAAACTTGATGAGAAGACAGTTTACATATTAGCTTTGTATGTTTTCTGTCTTTAGTTCCCTGGGCATAATACAGTTTTACTGGAAATACATTAAATGTAGCACATATTATATGGTAGAAAATTTCTTTTTGTGCTTGCCTGACACCCTTCTCTCCTTTCTTTATTTTTTCATTCACATTTAATTCTTTTTTATGATGGTTTTAGATTCACAGAATACTAGACTGAAGGCAGAGATTCTGCATGTGCTTTCTGACTCCTTAATATTTCTGTCTACATATATGATGGTTTAACTGTATTTCACCTACTAAAGACACTGTGGTTGCTTCCACTTTTGGCATATATATGCTTCTGTACCAGCATATACAAGTCCAAACACACATACACCAAAACCCTCCTTTCCTAAAAATTAATAATATTGACATTATTCATATAACAGATGAAAAAATCTGGGGTTAAACATGCTATGTTCTTTCCCATCATATGCAACCACTGGATTTCAGAGTAAAAACTGGTATGGAAATCCCCATTCCTTCCCTTAAGCAATGCTGAGCCTAATCTAACTTTGTATCTCTTGATGGTGACTTTGTTCCCCTTCTGAGCTAATTCTCATTATTACATCCGTTCCTTGCTTTTGCTGCCAAAATTGTGCTCCTTTGGTATCTGACATGTATCCATAATTATTCTATAACCACACTGCTTTAGTGTTTGCAACTGATTATAGTTTTAGGGCCTTAAAAGTGTCAATCTCAGACTGTCTTTTTATTCCATTGCTTGATTTTGCATTCTTGAATATTTAAAATCATATTATATTTCTTACCATGACCTTGAGGCAATAGACATTTTTTCAAAACATTTTAGGGTCTCTCTTGAGGTAATTTCATTTGTATAACATAAATGAACATGATAATGACAATAGCAATAAAAATCCCATGATAGATAATCTCCACTATAGTTCAGATCTTAAATGTCCTCCAAAGACCCATATATAAAAGACCTGATTCTTAGCTTATTGTTACAAGTTGTGAGAGGTAGTGGAAAACTTTAAGGTGGAAGGCATGCTGGATGGTTTTCAACTGAGTGGGTATGACTTCAAAAGAGAGAGCAGGATCCTGAATGCTTCCTCTTCCCAATCACAAGGTGAGTGACTTTCCCTGTCCTATCGCACACACCGACCATGATGTACTGTGGCCCCAAAAGTAATGCATCCAACTGAATACACAACAAACCTTCCAACCACGGAACTAAAATAAATCCTTTCTCTTTGAAATGTTGATTTATCTCAGACATTTATTATACAAATGAAAGGCTGGCTACCACAGGCCCTCGGTATCAACTCCAATCCTTTTTTTTTATTTTTCACATGTAACCTAATTTATTTTCAAACTTCATTTGCTTTACCTCCAGCCGACTGTTGTGTGGGAGTGTCATAACTGTGTTTATGCTCTCAGCAAGCTACTGCCACTCAGTGCTCAGTAGATTTTCAATAAAACAGCAGAGTTACATAATCTCTCAGAATTCACTTAGTCCCAAGCAAAGCACCTAAAATTATTAAGTACAAGTAATGGGGCTCTAGCTGAAGAGCTGTTCCCAGGCACCACAGATATTGTATTCCGACTGGAGTATCCTCTTGGTATTAATATGCATCGTGTTATTTGCTAGTCATGTTTCTCATTACCTTGCCTTTTCTACCCAAATTATTTTGTTGTTGTAAATGGGAAAAGTGAAAGGAAATTTAAATAAACTCATACAGGGTCACAGAGATACTCAGGAAGTATGATTCCATAACTCATACTGTATGACTATCGTCAACCTGTCTTCTAGAAGGCCACAGATGATAATTCTTGGCCTGGAAGGTACATATATCAGCCCAAAGCTGTGACTTGGAATGCAAAAAGGGTAATGCATACTTTTATACTTGACTATGCTCCCTGATAGATAGGTTCTAAACAGAAGATACTCGAAAAATATAAATCAGTGCTGGGAAAATGTATCCTTTTGCTTATTGATCACTATTTAGAAAACGAAGTTTAAGAAACACACATATCCCTGATGAAATGACCAGTCTCCATTGACAACTCATGAGATTTAGAATCATCAAGAGACAAAATTTGAGGAGTGTCAGTTAGGGCATTTCTAAAGGGGGTTAACTAATGTGTGAAGAGACATCCTGGATTGGGGTGGTACCATTTCATGGGTCCAGATGCTGGAATAAATAAAAAAGCAGGTAGGCACCAGAAGTCTCCTGTCTGTTTCCTGAGCTGGCACAATACTGTTTCATGAGCTGTTCATACTCTTGCTACCACAGGATGCTATGAAAGATGGTACCCCCGAAGACCCGAAGCTAGCATGAACCTTCCCCCCTTCAACTTGGTTTTTGTCAATTATTTTGCCAGAGTAATAAGAAAAGTAACTAGTAGTGAGTAATTTCTGTTGCTGAAAAAATAAAAAACGATACTTGCAAATTTGAAATTCTTATTCTTAAATTTGTGGGAAAGTCTTCTTGGGTGTTTGACATTAAATGGGAAGAAAAAGAGTTGAGAAGACCATGACTCTAATCTTATACAGAAATTGGTTACATAATGCATCTTTTCATATACTATATAATATAAACAAGCATAGCCATCATCACTTTTAAAAGTCATATAAAAATTTAAAAACTACAGAACCTTCCAGATAATGAAAGTTGAGTGTCAAATACAGAATTTAGAATGACTTTTTGGGAACAGCAGGTTTTTGCATTTTTAAAAGAAGGATGAACAACATGCAATCTTGTATGTACCCAAGGGTATGGGAGAAAGTTAATAGATCACTTTAAATCTATTGTAAAAAAAAAAATCCAATTGCCGAAGTAAATTAGACTCAAGTTTTCTAGTTTTAAGTGTTATTCACTTCATTTTATATACTGTACAGATAAAATGATGCTATGATTTCAGTAATAAGGTTTTATAAATTCAAACATATTCATACTATAAGAAATTACCTCAATATCTTAAAAACATTTTCACTAAAATAACATTCAAATGAGTTTTACATTTGATATAAAAGATAAAGATATATTTTATCTAGAACAATATTAACATTTTCATCATGAAACAGAAAATAATGTAGTTAATTTATGTATATTCTGCCGGGTGGTGGTAGCACACATCTTTAATCCCAGCACTTGGTAGGCGGAGGCAGGCAGGGCTCAGTGAGTTTGAAGCTAGTCTGGTCTACAGAGCAAGTGGCAGGACAGGCTCCAAAGATACATAGAAAAACCCTGTCTCGAAAAACAAAAAACTAAAACCAAACAAACAAAATATATTCCTACGGAGCATGGCTGGCTTCAATCTGTGTTATGTCAGTCCTACCTCACATATTTCATAAACAAAAGAAGCACTTTCAAATTTCTTTATTTGTTTCTGCCGTTGGAGATGCTTGGTATGTTTTTATGACAGCTTCTGTGTTATGATTCTGCCTCTTGTGCTAATAAACCTAGATAAAAATATAACACCCAATTAATGCTATTTTGATCAGGTAATCAATTCCAAGGAGTTAGAGTTATATTATTTCCCTCAAATCTTATGAAAAAAAGGAATTAAAAATGTCAGAGAGAATATAATTACAGATATGTTTTTATTGTAAAACGTATTTTATTGTAAAATAATAGAAGTATTATTTTACTTACTTTCAATAAGTCTATAACCACATAGCATAATATAATCCTCTCAATAAGCTAAAATGGATATGAAATGATAGTAGCTCATAATTGCAATGCAATTTGTATATTTGAAGACAAATTCAGAGGAATTATTCTATAGTGGTACAACTCTGATATCCCTCAAATTTTCTCCACTAAATGAGAAGAATGAGATTCTTTACTGACCTCCAAAAACATTAGTGGGAGAAAGATGCTACTGAATGATTGCTTTGTAAATGAGTACGAGTGAAAGAAACAAATAACTACGAGACTACCAACAAGTTCTAGTAGTTCTTGCTCATGTAGACTATAAGAAGAATAGCTGGAGCAGCCCAGGATCAAAGATCTTGTAATATAGCTGCTGAATTAGAGTACAGGCAATACAATGTATCGGAGCAAGAGAGACTGTTGGAACTCCTCAGCTTACCCACACAGGACATCTTCTTAATTAGCTGTACTTGCATACCATCAATTTATCCTTTGTTCTACAGTTTAACCCAACTTCTTAAATCTATAAATCAAGTGGCAGAATATCCTAACCACACCATCCACCAAATACTAAAAGGAAATGAAACCACTTTAAATGGCCTGTTGGGCCTTTCCCCATAGGGTTACCTAGTAATCATCTGGCAGTCTATTCTTTTGGTTGTAATTTCCTTCATTAATATTTATGTTCAACCTTCATGATCAATTTTATTTCATTATGTTTCTACAATTTAACAAGCTTCCCCTCCGTGCAGGGCTTTGACTATTCCGTTATTTCAAGGAAATACCATTATCCCCTCACCAAATAATCTCTGATATCCTGTATTTGGCTTTGTCAACATCTTTGTTTTCATTTCCCAATATGGATATGGTGATAATCATGACCTTAAGACTTGGATAAACACTCATTTTTCACAGGACCATTCTTTCTCTTTATTTCTGTGTCTTCAAGATCTTTGAGCCATAAAAGTGAAGACAGGAATTGACTTGTGGCCTAACTTAATTCATTGTTTTTAATTTGTTAAAAAT
>NC_022032.1:26936741-26937887 GCF_000317375.1 Microtus ochrogaster | reverse complement strand
CTCGAACTCACAGAGATCCGCCTGCCTCTGCCTCCCGAGTGCTGGGATTAAAGGCATGCGCCACCACCGCCCGGCTTTTTTTTTTAATTTGTTAAAAATCTTAATCTATCCTAAGTGAATACAATCCACCTTAATCTCCTTTATGTACACAAAGGAATCAGTAACAATGCAGAAAATCATGGGCTAGTTCTGTCTTTGAGCATGATGGTGCCAGGTCCAAGTTACAGATGTGACTTTCTGTCATTGAATTCGGTCTCTGACAAAGTTTCTATTTTATTAGACCTATTGAGCAAAATCACTATAGCTTCAACTTATTTAAGAGAGAGAGTAGGGATCTCACTTTTCAAAAAGACCAGAAAAAATGAACTTTAATCCACTCACATGACTTTCATTTAGATCATGCTTTCATTCCCGAACTCACAAAGAAAATAATATGCTGGGGGGTATACTCAAAACAGATGGACTGAAACTAGGAAAACAAAATAATTGCTGCCAAATGTGAGAAAGAAACTTCGCTAACATAAAAGTCTGCCTTTTTACAGTTAGAAAAGAATCTAACAAAATGTTCCTCCTTTCTATGTACATATAACATTCATG
Source organism: Microtus ochrogaster (assembly GCF_000317375.1). NCBI lineage: Eukaryota > Metazoa > Chordata > Mammalia > Rodentia > Cricetidae > Microtus > Microtus ochrogaster. Next base: position 26,937,290 of record NC_022032.1, on the reverse strand, counting down.
TAAATGAGATTTATTTTTCCTACCTATGAATCAGGCTGAATTTCTAACCTGTTCGCTCAAAAGAATACATTGGAAGCTACATTCTACCAGAACCAGAAGGAGACACTGTGTTTCACTAGATTCCTTAGCCACTAGATAAAATGTCCAGAATATCATGGTTTTACAAAGGAACTGGGCAGAATTAAACACCACACGGAAAATGAGATGCCTCAGCACTAAAGTCCCTAAGTTCGAGTAAGTTATTGACTGAGTGTAGTCATGTGAAGTACCCCACCGCCTCCACATGGAGAGAACCACTCAGCTATCAGTTATAAACAGCATAAATCAGTGTTCTTTCAAGCTGCCAAGTTTTAGGGCAGTTGGCTTTACACCAGAAGATAATGTGTTTCTTTATCTACTGCAAGAATATCTTACTGAGAGAAGGAAGCACCGAGCCAGTCTCCTGCTAACAAACAATGGTGAAGGAGAATACAAACGGAGCTAAGTCCATCGATCAACTCGTCATTCTCAAACGGAGCTAAGTCCATCGATCAACTCGTCATTCTCAAA
>NC_022032.1:26924069-26936641 GCF_000317375.1 Microtus ochrogaster | reverse complement strand
CAAACGGAGCTAAGTCCATCGATCAACTCGTCATTCTCAAACGGAGCTAAGTCCATCGATCAACTCGTCATTCTCAAAGCCCCTGGTTCCTAACTGGTTTACTACCACCTGTGATATTGGTACTTAACTATGAGTCAAGCGTATATCATTGCCAAGTGTGAATTGGTTTGGATAAGAAAATGACTGAATATCTTGGACTCATACAAAGTATAAATTAGAACTTTTGAAGAAAAAATTATTTCAAAAATAACACTAAAACCATAATGTGAAAATCTGCATAAAATAAGTTTTCATTATCTGAACATACCAGAGGAGACTAATAAAATTAAATGATGGTTTATCTCACAGAAAATAAACTCAAAAGACAAGTGTCAAGCTGTAAAGTTCTGTGTCATTAATTTTCTTTTATCTAATTGATACTTAAATTACATAATACGAACTCAAGCTGTACCAACAAATCACTTTATCAAAATAAGAGACATCATGTAACTGTTGGTTATGGTCCTGTAAAACTTACATTTATTAAGAATGCATAATAAAATTATAACAACATTGCTGTTTATCAAAGTTCATATTTATATCAAGACCAATAGTATACTTAACAGTGTAATTGCTTACAATTCACAAAATGTTATTTTAAAATTAGGGCATTCTAAATCTTTGCACTTAAACTTAAGATTTTTTGCCAGCATTGAAATTTTTCTTGATGATTAGAATAAACACTTCATATCCTGATCTAAAAATACATTCAATCTGTGAAAATTACATATTCTAAACATGTATCTCTAAAAATAAAGCTAGTTCTTAATGAACAGAGTACAAAGACAATGGCCAGGGTGGGAGAAAATCTTCAACAAGCAAGTTTGAGAAGGGAATAATATCAAGAATATAGAGAACTCTGAAATCTCATTAACAAACAAGATGTGAAAAGGACTTGAATAGATATTTATTCAGAGATGATAAACAAATTGCCAATAAGCACAAGAAAATGTTCAGAATCACTATTATAGAAATGCCAATCAAAACTACAGGGAGCTAGCACTTCAAGTCTATTAATATAAGAATTATAAAGAAGAAAATGACAAGTATCAGTGAAGATGTGAACTCATTGAACCCTGTACACAGTTAATGGGATGTAAAATTATACAACTTCTATGAAAACACTGGATATTTCTCAACCTGGTGGTATGGTTCTGTGGCTGAAGATAACACTTTCTTAAGTCATTGAACACAGGGAAATTGAGCTGGTGCCTAACTAGAAGCTTCACGCTACCAGAGAGGAAAAATAATCATCACCCAGCTACAAACCTTGAGATCTACAAAAACAATTTGCTTGCACGATACACTTGTGTAATCTTGGCACAAGTGTTAAGGGAGTAACTAACCACTTTCTGATTATGGTTAAGGCTCACTCCATGAGAAGGAACCCGTACCTAACAAGTACAGTATTAGAGAACCTGAGAGTAGATAGGTCACAGTCCTAGTCAAAACGTTATTACTATTATTCTGTTAAAGAAACAGCAATAAAATAACTCCTAATGACATATGACTATACCCATAGATCAGTGCCCTGTTCAACACATCAGAGGTACTTCCTCTTTCAGTAGATATGAATAAACTCAGTCACTAATGTTGTGGAATATTACTTTAACTACACAAAGATGAGTTACGTTTGTTTATGCTACTTCTGTTTAATGATGTAAATATGTGTTGTGTTGTCTGCCTAAGGTACCCAATTTTGTCTAATAAAAAGCAGAATGGACAATAGCTAGGCAGTAGAAAGATAGGTCAGGCTAGCAAACAGAGAGAATATGTAGGAGGAGGAACCTAGGTTCAAAAGAGAGAAATGAATGGGGGAGAAACAGAAGGAGGTGTCTGCTGTCGGCCAGTTAGGCAGCCACCAGCCAGCCAGACATGAAAAGCAGGAGTAGGCCCTACAGAATAAAGGAAATATAGAAAGACCCAAGGAAAAACACGGATAAAGAAAATTTGTATCATTTTCTAACATTTCTTCCTCTATGCTTTTAAAGTGGACTATAAACTTTGACAATGATTTTATTTTAATAACCAGTGATAAAATTACTATAGCTTTTGAGCGATGTTTGCCTATTGGTAAAGATTTTCTGTCCATCATATCTTTCTATTATGTGTATGCCTAGGGAAAACTTTAGAATGCAAGCAACATCTAGCATTTTAGTTTGTCTATTCACGTTGGTAAATTGAAATGCTACCATCATTATGGCTACTTGATATTATATTCATATATACAAATGTATCCACATAGTTACAGATTATTACTCCCAACATGCCAGAGTCCAGTCAAAAGAATGACATATGATGAGCAATGCCTTGGGGAACTGTGAGAGAGGTTCCAGGAAAAAAGACAGAGAGAGCCTTTTACCTCAGGTGCATTTTGTTCCCTGGATGGTTCTTGGATATGTTTTTATGACTCCTGTGTTAAACATTCGCATTCAATTTACATGACATATTTATTCTTGTCGGATGTCAAGAACATAGCTGAAGAACCCAATCTGGCCAGTATACCCTGAATCTGGGTATGACCTTCTGCCTTGCTTTGATGGTTTCCCAGACATAATCTTTTGCCTACACCAGGCAATTGTATTTAGATTGATTTGTCCTGAGAAAGTTCTACTCTGTCAACATTTAGTATGCACTCTCTGGTATTTATTAACATGTTTTTTTTTTCTGAATTCAAGAAACCTCCCTTGGATTGCTGTCTTCTTACATTTGTGAGTAGAAGTACACAGAAACTGGATTAAGGTTGTCCACAGCATTAGACTGTGGTTTATGTCCCCCATACTTTGAGTCCTCGCATCCCAGGTCTGCATAGATCAGCAAAAATCGACAATAATATAATTAGAAAAAGAGTATAGCTTAACATAAAGACAGTGACTATGCCATTCAACCTTCCAAAGCTGCAAGGAGGTACTTGAGACACATCAGTTTACAAAGATGTTTATTTTGCTTAGTCCTTGAAGATACACATGATCAATGTACATATACGATATCAGGTACTCAGGACAATAGTAGCATATATGTGTATGTATATGTGCATGTGTGTGTACATATGTGTGTGTGTGTGTTGTAAGAAGTACTCTTGCCATCAGAACTAAATCATACTTTCTTTAAACTCACATTCAACGTATAAAAAAATTTCTTTCTATATTATAAAACACATTGTGAAATACATTTCAGAAAGAAGTAAATTCAAATGAAGGTCATTGTAATTAAAGCAATCTACCTAGGAACTCTGCTGATTCCATGCTTATCATATTGTCAAAATATAGGCATGACCTGGTGAATTTAATGTTTTCGGGGAAATCTAGCCCAAGTCATTTAATGAAAAACATTAATTTGTCTTTATAATGCCATATTTCATACTTAAAAATTACATTATAAAAGATTTGCAGCATCTTTATTTGAAAAATGATTAAAGTAACTAAAACAAATAATTATTTTTATGTGGGAATGCAAATGAGCCTATAAAATAGCTTTTGACCAAACGACCATCACAATGTTTAGAAAATTTTTAGGATTGGGAGAGAAATGGAAACGTCTAAACCCATTAAGGAAACAATTAAACCAAAAGAGCATAAAAACAATTATAGAATCTATTTTACTTCTGATTAAAAAAGGACTATTAAGATTAGATAATCATGTTTTGGTAGTCATTATACTGCAATTGATTCCAAAAGAGTCATTAAGAGATACTAAAATTGTGGATGAAGATCTGATGAATAAAAGAATATTTATATCTTAGTTTCAAATGTTCTCTTATTATATACATAGTTAGGAATGTAATATAACTTATTTGGAGGCAACTGTGTCAGTCAGTGTTGCAAAGCTATAACAAATATCAGAGGTATATCAGCTTGTTGTAAATAGGAGCGGCAGGCTACGTTCCCATCACCCGGCTAGCTTTACCCAAAATAATTACACGGAAACTGTATTCTTTTAAACACTGCCTGGCCCATTAGTTCCAGCCTCTTATTGGCTAGCTCTTACATATTGATCTAACCCATTTCTAATATTCTGTATAGCACCACGAGCTGGCTTACCAGGAAAGATCTTAACCTGCTTCTGTCTGGAGTGGGAGAATCATGGTGACTGCCTGACTCAGCTTCTTTCTCCCAGCATTCTGTTCTGTTTACTCCACTCACTTAAGGGTTGGCCTATCAAATGGGCCAAGGCAGTTTCTTTATTAATTAACCAATGAAAGCAACAGATTAGAAAGAAATCACTCCCACATCATCAGCTTTACTGGGGAAAGTTTATTTTGCTTAATGTTTTAGAGTATTCATTCCTTGTTTGTTTGGCTGACTTTTTACCCTCTGATCTGTATATTATCTGGAAAGGCATAGTAAAGGAAGAAAGCATTTCATCTCATGCCAGCAAACTTGAATGAGCAAATCAAGAAGTCCTGGGAAATATTTCAAACCATAGTTTAAAAAAAAAATCAAAACATTCAACTGCAAATATCTGGTTAGGAATTTATTTGAAATTACTGAGAAAGATGAAAATAAAAGTTCCTGTGGACTGGGTAACAATCTCAATATTGAATTTCCAATTTTAATAGTTATAATTAATTGGTTAATAAGATACCATTTTACTTTCATAAACTATTTGCTGAAATACTTAATAGCAAAGGAACACACTGTGTACCACCTAATTTCTGAAGAATGCAGGTTCTCAATAAGGGATAGAGTCTGGAGATCACCTCCCCAGCCTGCTGGGATATGGATCAAGCTTGAGCAGGTCTCATGCAGGTAAACACAGCTACTGTGAGTTTTTGAGTGCTGTAGCCTCTGGAGTCCAGAGGATTGCATTTCATACAACTTCTCACCGTCATCTGGACTTACAGTCTGTCTCCATAATGCTCCTTGGGCCTCGAGGAGTGGGGTTTGGAGTTGAAAAGTCATACCATTTAGGGATGAGCACCCAGTCTCTTTTTCTTGTCATTTGGACCAGTTGTGTACTTCAGTATTGACTATAGGCCACTGCACAAAGAAGCTTCTCTGACTAAGATGGAAAGCTTCCCTACAGCCTATAACCTCCCCTACTGTCCTAGCGAGGTTTCTATTGCTGTCATGAAATTTGCCATGACCAAATACAAGTTGAGGAGGAAAGAGTTTTGAGGGGGGTTGGTTACAGTTCCATATCATAGCCCATCGCTAAAGGAAGTCAGGGCAAAAAACTCAAACAGGACAGGAAACTGGAGGCAGGAACTGATGCAGAGGCCACATTGAAGTGCAACATACCAGCTTGCTCCTCATGACTTGCTGAACCTGCTCTCTTATACAAGCATGACCAACCAGTCCAAGGATGGTCTTACTCACAATGACCTGGTCCATCCCCCATTAATCACTAATTAAGAAAATGTCATACAGTTAGTTCTAATGGAGACATTTTTTCAGTTGAGGTACCCTCCTTACAGATAACTCTTGCTTGTGGCAAGTTGGGACAAAACTAGCCAGCACACCAACCTTGGGCTTTTGGCAAAAGTTATCTTACCATGCATGAAATTCTTTCCTCTAGAACAGGCCTTAAATCCATTCCAAATGCAGTTAATTACTCCATAACAGCCACTCTACTTCTGCACCATTGAAAACATCTGGCCTGGTATAGGTCAGTATTGTGGTATGTAGGATACACTGACTGGTAAGGTAGCTGGCATCTTTTCTTCTCTGTAGCCTGCTAACACTTTCTGGCTTTATGAAAGCTATGAGCAGTGGAGAGTTGCTAGAGGAAGGAAGGAGAAATTTTTTTCTAAGGTGTGGTCACTGGTAGATTTCTTATGCTCCAGTAGATGGCTCCACACTCCAAACACATAATGGACTAATTGCTCTTAGTGAATTAGCAAAAACAAAATAGAATAACAATAATAAAAACTGTTTTTAAAGGACAGGACACTGGAAGGGACCATTTTAGAAAAGAGAAAGTGGCCATGAATATAGTTGTGTTTCACTGTTACATGTGTGAAATTCTCAAGTTAAATTGCTGACCTTTGGTCTGGATTCTGGCATTTGATTAACTATTCTATACAAGATACTCACACAGCTTTTTAGGTCAAAAGTTTTACATTTACCCTAACTTTTACTTTGATGATGTACTCTCTGTGCTGTAGGAAATCCTAGAGCCAGTGGTTACCCATCCACTGGGGCGTGACCTCTTATACTATTTATGCCAATGTAAAACATGCATCCACCCTCTTCTCCAGCTGCAGGATTCGGTTTCTGATATCCGTTCCAGCAGAGGATTCTGATTTGTGAGTCTACCCCTAAATAAATAATCGTCTATTTCTCAATTCTGAGCTAGTGTGGGATTTCTTTTAAGAGTCCTTCTTCATCTCTGAGTTTGACATTAGTCCATAGTGGCCCACTAAGCTGAGTGTCCATTCCACACATTCTGGATTTGCTCAATTTACCTCCATTTTACGTAGTCATATTGTGGTTGGCAAGTCTCCATATGCTTATAAAATATGGCATATTTCTATGAAAATTCATGCTGTATCAGTTCTAAGTTTATCGCTAGTTTTGAAGCTCTAGGGGGAGACTTTGTAGACACAGAGCAGAGTTCAAGTGATTCTACTTTCCTCCCACACCTACAAGTGGTCCACTTTAAGCTGCAAGGCAGTTTAAAAATTTTTATCTGTTACCTCTGTTTTCTCCTTGCCTTACAGTAAAGTATGCTCTTTTCCCAGGTATTTCTATGGCCATTCTCCCGACTACCTCACTATGGATGGGGATGTACAGTCCTTGCTGCCCTTACCTTCAATAAAAACAAGTACACTGAACACTCATTATTAAAGAACTTACTGTTGACTGATTCTGTTCACAGAGTGTTTGAGACAGTTCCTTTAGAACAGGAAGAAACTGGTGAAATTTCTCCGGGTACCAAGTAGAAAAGGAAGGTTGAGGATTGTGGTGGAACCAGGCTACACCGAAGACCAATGAGGTGCCAGGTATGATAGTTTATTTTTCATAATTTCCTCATGAAAATCATTAAGTACCATTTGCTGTTTCTGCATCTTGTTTTCTAAAAGATGTTCTAAAAGTCTCATCATACACACCAGAACAAGATTAATGTAAAGCATTCAGTCTAAATATTCAATCCACTAGTCATTTTCTGTTTACATATTCATTCAAAATATCAACTAATTTTTTTCTAATTGCTAAATACAAATATTTAGTAAAAAATTACCTAGTCATATTTGCAAGTGACTTACTGGTCCTTTAAGATAAAATTATAAGTATTTTAAAATTTTCAGTTTTAATTTATCATAAATTTCAATACATATGATATATAAACATAAACATTTGGGATTCCCCAATAATTTTTAAGAATATAAAAACCAAGGTCATATGTTATTGCTTTTCAAAAAGACCTAAGTTAATGGAATCAAACAGCTATATTGTGAACAAATAGAGCCCATTTTCAGAGACTTAAAATTTCTTTTATGTATACACACATATAAGTGTGCATACAATATACACATTCACAAGTGCATGTATACTATTGTACATATACATACATGTATGTACATATAAGTAATATATACATCATAAATATATATGATATCTATTTTTATATATGAATGCAACATTAGAGACATGTTAGATTGTTCATATTTGCAAGTATAATATGCTGATCTTCCACATTATGGGATCAATCTGAGTGTGTTAGAACAAAATACTGACATTGACAATAATGAAACGAGTGGCTTAACTTCAAGGCAGGAGATATATAAGGATGGCGGCATCACTGGTTCCAGAAGTATTTAGAGAGAAAAACACGATGCCAGGAAGTAAGGTCCTGAACACAGCAGGGAGTTGTGAGGAGAAATGACATGTGAAAACACATTTATCATTGTTGTGCCTTTGCAGCAGTGGCCCCTGAAATGTTAAGGAATATACGGTTAAAATCTATTTCTTTTAAGACACTTTCTTTAAGCTCCAGGATGCCAACCCGACCTACCTGAACAAATCAAACACAAGTAGACCGTTAACGGAATAAGTATCATTTAATTTTTTATCATTCTTAACCCCAGATCTCCTCTCCCTCCCTTTAATTTTTTTCCCTTTACTAATGCAACTTTTGCCTTCCAGCATCTTAATGACGATCCAGCTACTCAGAAAAGCCAGACAGGTTTCTTCAATCAGCCAACTCAGACGCCAACCAGGGCTTCAAACGCCAGCCAAGACTCTGCCAGCGGGACGATCAACCACCCCAGACACCAGCGATCAGCGACACTTGGGACTTCAAACACCAGTGAAACATCGCCAGAATAACCAGACACTCCCTGGACCCCTCAACGCCCAGAGCCAGCAGGAAGCAGTCATGAGAGACCGGGCTACGCCCCCATTCCCTACCCTTCAAGGCCCCCCCAATTTTTTTAATCAAACCAAAAGTGTGGAATGTTGTTCCTTTGCGGAACTACAGTTCCCAGCGTTCTCCTGGACACGGACATATTCCCAGAAGCCTTTGTATTCCCCGTTAAAAAGTGAGAGCCGCCAAGCGCTCCCCCCTTCCCCTTCTTTCCCCACCTCTCCTGTTGTCTCTGCACACCTTTTCCTGTTTGTTGTTACCCCTCCTCCATTAAGAGTGCACCCACGTGGGATCACCGCGTGTCTGTGTTTTCTCTCTTGCGTAACATCTTTACCCTCTAACCCGCAGACAAGAAAGCCAGCCAGGAATTAAGAACAAGAATCATATCAAAAGGACAAGGATGAGGCTTAAACAAAAAGCTGTTGTTTCTGCTCACATTCCTTTATCCTCAAGGAGAACATGTACTCCAGGGCTTTAGATATTAGTGTGATCCTCTGTGTACCACACTAAGTATCCCAGTGTGAGAATGGGAGAGGGCAAAAAGGTAAAGGAAGTGCCCCAACAATATGGAAGAGAGTACCTATGGGAGCACAACGTCTGTGGTTAAGTGTTGAGAGCAGAGGGATCAATATCATATTTTCTATTAACATAAAATAAATTACAATTGCATTTTAAAGTGTTATTTTATGTTTCTTTTGCTCAGTCACTTAATTAAAACATTTGTAAAATAATGATATTTCATTTGACCAGACATTTATTTTTCTATGGAGGCATCCCAAATTCTCAAATAGATTTCTATTTCTAAAACTCCACACTCTGATTTACTAGAACACTTATCACACTGTGGTAGAGTTGTTTTTCAGGGTTTCCATTAGACTGTGACATTCATGAACCTAGCAAATTGGTCTTTCAGAGTTTATTATCTCAGAACCAAGCGCAGGCTTATATCACACTCATTAGTCAAGAGGTCAGTGGAATCAAGAAGGAGTAAGTAAACATGACAGTACGAAGTGAAAGTCGATTAAAACCAGTGTATATTGTGATGTCTCCAAAATAAGCAAAAGGTTACTCTAGCTTTTCCCAATGTAATTCTCATTATAAATAATTTTATAAATTAGATCCTCCAGCTCTTAAGGAAATCAATCATTTTTCCCCCCTGGAAAAATCTGGCTATATCTGTAAGCTAGTACCAAGAGCTGATTTTGGAAATAATCAATGCAGAAAATTCATGTTTGTTTATTTATTGTGTTCAATATTACAGCTAACACTGATGCCACAGATTGCCACTCCTGAGGACAGCTGAAATGGCTCCATGGCAACAATGCTAAGTCGGTTGTCAATGGTGTTGAAACATGGCCCAGAAAATTAGCACATGGTCTATCGGCCCTTCCTAAAACATGCATATCATAGCTTGCTGATTTTGCCCCCATCTCTTGACAACAAGAATAGACAGCTTTGCTCACTCTATAGCCATTTTCTCGTTTTCAATTGATTTACAACATACTCTCTATTCCTCCCCCAAACAACAGTGAGTTTCAAATTTCTAGATGTCAAAACAATTTTATCAATCTTTTGATTACTTCCAATGATATAGAAAGTATATTTTGAGGTATAAAAGGAATTGTCTTTGCATTGGATAGAGAGCGCAATGTCAGAATCTCGAAAACTAAAAGTTTGCCAGTTTTAAAGTGGAACAAAGGTATTTTTAAAAAGTACAAAGAATGCAGGGTGCTATTTTAATAAAATACAGAAAGTAGTATATAACCCAGATAATGGTAAATTATTGATGACAGTATAGGAGATGACCAGGTTATTAAGATGTTTTTGCTTTTGTGTTTCTAACCAACAATATACATCAGGTAATACAGCTGGCGTACAGCTTTGAACATGTGGTGGGAAGAAGTGGCTTTAGAGAGGGGTTCCAAGGTAAGGCAGGTCCGTGTTGTGGTCTGGTATAGTCTCATTGGAAATGCTGACTGGAGTCTTCTCAGCTATGACTAGTGTTTTCACTGGATTTCCATTTTAATTTTGTGCTTCTACTTCCAGCGACTAGCCATAAAGTCTTCTGCCTCAGGCAGAGCATCAGTAACTGTGTAGCCCAGCTTCTAACATCATTAGAATCCCAGTTCTATATTGACCATGGCTCGGCTATGATTTGCATAGAAAAGCTAAAATAATAAGAGTCTTGAATGGAGAAGGGAGGCTAAGAACAGGTAAAGGTGTATCATCACAGCTGTCTATTTATTAGGAAGATTACTAAGTTTGTAATAGTAAAGTAGCTTGGTTACTTTTTGCTTGTTCTGAGAGGAACTGTGGACAAGAATAGGGCGAGAAGTTAGGGACCTTTCTCCCTCTGCTCCAACATCCGCAAAATGTTCACAAAACTAAAACAGAGCCTACTGAAATGTTTTTAAAATAAACATTCTAAGCCTTTCAGTTAAATACAATGCTATTTATTGGCTACACATAGCCTGACATATTGGTAATGTCAATTTAAGTTACACAGACTGTGCTAATTGATACTTGTCTCCAGAGTGTGTTTGTTGCTCCTCTGTTTATTTTCTCAGTCTCATTTGATATCGAAGAAAGAAGCATTGCTCAAAGACAGTACCAGAAGACCTTGAATGGAAAAGACCAAAATTATTTATTTCTATTGAGGTTCTGTTTGGGGGGGGGGTGTTTTTGTTTTTGTTTTCATTTTTTTGTAGTTTTCCAAGACAACATTTCTCTCTGTAGCCCTGGCTGTTCTGGAACTTACTTTGTAGACCATGCTTGCCTTGAACTCAGAGATCTGCCTGCCTCTGCTTCCCAAGTGATGGGATGAAAATCATGTGCTACTGCCACCCCACTCTACTAAGGTTCTTACTATGAGCTAGAAGTCTGCACTAAGAGACTAACTTTGCCAGAACAAACCCTTCCTTTACTCTTTCTCCTTCCTTTGTCCTCACAACTTACAAAGGTGGTATTTTAGAATGCCTTTATTATTTTTTTATTTAGGACACCCATTCTGCTAAGAAGACAAGGACGAATTCTGAGACAAAATAAACTTTGTTGGTAATAGGTGGAGTCCTTCCATAGTGAGTAGAGAGTCTACCGGGAGAAGTGTCTTGGTTAGTGTTCTATTGTTATAAAAAGATACCGTGACAACAGAAACTCTTATAATGGGAACATTTAATTGGGGCTTGTTTACAGTTTCAGAGGTTTAGTCCATTATCCTCATGGTGGAGAGCAAGGTGGCATGTAGGCAGATGTGGTACTGAAGAAGTGGTTGAGAGTTCTACATTTAGATGCTAGCAGCAGAAAGAGAGAAATAGCTGAAAGTTCAATATCTGGATCTCCAGAGTGAGACACTGGGCTTGGCTTCAATTTTTGAAACTTCAAAGCCCATCTCCAATGATGCACTTCCTCTAATAAAGGCTTCACCTACTCTTACAAAGTTGCATCTACTGTAACAAGGCCACACTTCCTAATCCTTCTCAAGTAGGGCCACTCCCTGATGTCTAAACATTCAAAATTAAGAGCAGAAGGCAACCATTTTTATTCAATCCATTACAAGATGAAAATAACTTCACAATGTACCAATTACTGATGGAAAAGCTACAAGACTAAGAGTACCCTTTAGGAAATTTTATTCTGCAAAAATAAATTTAACTTAATGGTTTTTTTTTGGGGGGGGGGTTGATGCTTAGAATCTGAATGCTAATAAAACACATATTTTGCATTTAGTGTGAAGATATTCCCCATTGCATCAAGTTCATTTGTGATAGAAGTTCTTTGGGGAAGTCCAATGCATTCTTTAGCACTAGGGGAGAATGTGAATAAATTGAAAACTCACCTGATCTGTGGGTGTTCTGTACTTTCCCATTACCACAGCTTTGGCAGACAGAACAGCATCTCACCAGAGTAATTCTGTTTATTTGTCTAGCCATCGGTGGCAAAGGGGTGGCACAGGAGAGAAGGCAAACTGCAGGACTCAGGAACATCCTACTGCTTTCAATCAAGCACAATGCAAGACACCCTCTTGAAGAAGAACGGCTAATACTTGGACTTCCCTGTATTAATTCTATTGGTTTTAGTAGTTACTACATGATTTCAAGGTTGCGAAAAACAACAATTTAGGACGATATGAATAAACAAGAAGATGAAATGAACAGGCTAAACAGGAAGCATGACTGGCAGAACTTCCCTTTCCCAAACACGCCTCTGTGTTCAGCCTCAGTGTTCAG
>NC_022032.1:26922335-26923964 GCF_000317375.1 Microtus ochrogaster | reverse complement strand
GCCTCTGTGTTCAGCCTCAGTGTTCAGGCTTCTGTGGAGGCAAGAGTGTCATCTAGTGGCAAATGAGAACTGGTTCACATTTTAAAATCATTAGGAAAGCTAGAAGTATCCAGATAAGACATAAATAAATTTGCTCAAATAATATCAGAAATATTGTTTTAAGCTATATATCCTTTGGCCAAGAAAAGATTAGCTGTAATTTTTAGTATTAAATTTAATACTTCACACTAGAAAGAGTCTTCACTCCCTGTTTCTAGCTCCTTGCCCCACTGAAAACTATCTGCTAGAAAATTACTTTAATAATGACAACTATTAAAAAGAATTATTAAAAATTAAAAAGACTCTTTGGAACAACAGTAAGTAATAAGTAGGCCCAAATCTTCTTATAACACATTGGTAACTGTTAAATGATTCTAATTTACAATCATGACCACACAGTATCATGCGCCCAACTTTAAGTGCTCTTTCGATTTTTCCAAATGCTAAGAATGAGTTTATTCTTTCAGGACCCTGTAGTTCATGTTCAGTGGATGTGAAGTAAACCTCCACAGACGCATGGTTTTAAGCACTCCTCCCCAGCTGGTGGCTGTGTTTTGGAAGATTGTGTAAGTATGGTAGGCGGCACCTACCTGGAGGAAGTGTGTCACTGTGGGATGGGACTTGAGATTTTAGCATCTAGTCCTGCTTCTGGTCTGATCCACCCAGGTGTGAGTAGGTAGTCACCTCATTTCCCGCCATGATGATGTACTTTATCCCTCCACACTGTGAGCCTAAACAAAGCTCTCCTTCTAGTATTTCTTTCAATAAACTTTAAATTAGTTTCAAATTTCTTTTTAAAAAAAAACCAATTTGGTATTGGAGTAAAAGGGTAAGTCAAACAGAATAGAGATCCCATATATAAACCTATGTAGTTATATACAACAGATTTTTGGCATGCTGTGGTGTATTCACCAGGAAGACTGCTCAGACATGGGTATAAGCTAATAGAAAGTCTTTACTAGCCGGCCATTGACTATTCTTGGTGTTCAGGAAACCATTGTGGCCCCAAGCCTTTCTTAGGGTGAGTTTTTAAGCATGCAAGCCATGACCTGGATTGACATATTACAGTTAAAAGAACAGTAACCAAGAAGCAGAACTGAATACGCCAAATCACAAGGTTAGTACATTTAGAGACTTTCCCATCACTATGGACTTTAATGGACTAAGTCTTGTTTTCATTTTTAAGTGGTGGTCTACATGCTAGGTTTTACTGCCTGAATGGCACTTCAGAGAGTCAGCTGTGCGAAGGTCTGGAGGCCTCCTAAGGTCTGGGGCCCTATTACGTTCCACTGGTCTTAGTGAATGAGTCAAATCATGGACTCACCCTATTATAGTTTAAGATGCAGGGCTCCATTGTTAATCCAATCACAATGAGAATTAAATGCTGTGAGAAGTCTTTCTATGTGTTGCTTTTATTGGCCAAGTGACCAGGAAACAAATGAGTACCCTCCCCCAACAATTAAAGGCCTAGTCAGTGCTGACAGCAAAGCAGTTTGTTAGTCAGGTTGAGGGGGCAAGAGAACAGAGACCCGTGCCAATTATCTGATCTCTCTCTCTCTCTCTCTCTCTCTCTCTCTCTCTCTCTCCCTC
>NC_022032.1:26888873-26922096 GCF_000317375.1 Microtus ochrogaster | reverse complement strand
AACAGGTTCCCCCGCAAAGCCGGACATAGTTTTCTTTAGCTTTTGAGAAGGGAGTTTAAGTGTTTCTGGTTTTGTTGGATCTTGTCCACAAGGGATGACTGCTACCTTAGTACCTCTGTGTCCTCATCGACCTGTCTACATAACGACTTGGGAGTGGCACCTTCAGGATACTTGATCTAAGGTGGGCTCACTGCCTAAATGATAGAATGTTTTTTTCAAGAATTTATGGCTTGATGATACAAAATACTGAAGCAAGTAACTGCTCTAGTTGCCCTTTGTGTCATGTCAATGCAGACTTTTGTCTTCTTCCCCCTGTTGTATCGGGTTATAAAGTGTATGGAAAATTAAATGAAGGAATTTCAGGATTCATTGGAACTCCCTGCTGGTACTGTCCTATATTTTCTGTTTTATTATTTTCACTCATGTCTTTGTGCTCTTTGCTACTTCTCTAATCCTCATGTGCCTACCCTGGTAAGTGGGATTTTAGTCAAAGCTGGTCTCCCTCAGCAGGCCAGAACTTGGTGAAGTCAGTTTTCCCAGAGTTCAGCAGAGTCTTGGTCTCTCTTTTGGATCCCTTTCTGGGTAAAGGCTCTCTGTTTAGATTCCCTTAAGCACAAATCTGGCCCTTGGCTGAGACATCCTGCACTCAGCTGCTGCTGTCTAGTCTAGGTATAACATACCTTGGCCTGAACAGCGCAGAATGTTTTGCAGATAACGGATGAGTAGCCTGGTGAGGGTTAGTTACCAGAGGCTGTCAGTTTTTTCTGGATGAATGATCTTTCCTTCTGGGGTCCTTAGTCACGCTGCAAGTTTGAACTGTCTATTTCTTCCCTACCATAAAGTATGAGGCAGCATCAGGTCATGATATGCCATCAGAGTATCAGTAGGCCCCACTGGTCTCAGGGCTGTTTGTTGAGCATCAAAGTCAGATTCCCATCAATGAAGTACAGCAATTTGTAGGGAAAGCCAAGTGGCCTTGAAGAGGGCCAAGATTTTTTAATATTCTTTTTTTCCCAGTGATGAGAAGCCCTCTTTCTCTTTAAATAACACTGTAGATATGGCCAGTAGATGGTCCCTGTATATGTTGGCAGACATTCTGTCAGGGTCTGGTGCTAGCCCAGACCCTCAATTATTTCTCTGGACCAGACCTCAACATAAACTATCTCTCTCTGGACTGGCATGGAGGTGTGGGAATAAAGACACAACTCACACGGCTTTATCAGGAGGGAGATTCTCAGTGATCCCTCATGAAATCCTGAGTTCACATGCTGAGGATGTTTATTCTCTAAACAGCCTTATATATCAAAACATAAACTGAGAGAAAACATTAGAATTCTGTTTTCTAGGTAACCAGGTAAATGGCTTTTAGTCATGTCCACATCTACCTGTGCTTGCTATCATGTCTTCCTGGTCTATATGCTAGCTCTGCCACATAGGCTAAATTAGCACTTCTTTTCAGGCATCCTCCGAATTATAAAGAAAGAGCAGAGCAACATCTTGACCTTTTGTTAGGTTAGTGACAGCCTGTCTGAAAGGTTATGTGACCACCTCAGGTGGGTAACTATAGCTCAATATCCTGGCTGCCATACCATGTAGAAATATGGGCCTACAACTTTCCTTTTCCCCACCTAAAAGCCTAGGTCAGATCAATCAGCTCTTCTCTCTAGGCTGAGGTACCTGAGTTGGGCCCTGATTGCTCCCAATGAAGTAAGTACAGGAACTCCCACATACCTGGTTTTAGCTTTCATCTCATGATAGTCATTGAGGAGCATCTGAGTCATCAGGCAAAGGGTATCCACATTGACAGTGGTGAGTTTCTCAAGACTCCAAAGTGGGCTAAGAGTAGGGCCTGATATTGGGTCATACATGTAATAGATTAAGTAAAAATGCTGCGGATCCCCAAGTGGCAGAAACGCTGCAGGTCCCCAAGCAGTGGGCAGCATGTGCCTAGGGCAGCCAGTCCCAGTCAGGGACTGGCACAGATCCCCAAGTGTCTGCAGTAGTCCACGAGTGGCAATGAGTCCTATAAGGAGAGACAGACAGATGGGCACACCATGAGACCATGCCCCAGATCTCCAAAGGCAGCTGGTCCTAGGCATGAAGCCACGTGACTGGTGAGAGACAGAAACATGGATAGGCAAACCATGCAGAGGGAGGTTGGATATTTATTTAGTGGGTTATGGAAGGGGAGATGGGGTAAGGGGAGGAGGGGGGAAAATGGAGCAAAGCAGAAGAACCTCTTTGGGGAGAGATGGTAAAAAAGAAGGGGCTCTCGCTGGAAGCTGAAGATCAGTGGACAGGGGAGGGAGTGAGGCCATGGCTTGTCTCTCTCGCTTTTTTTTTGGATTTTTCAAGACAGGGTTTTTATGTAGTTTTTTTTGGGGGGGGTTGGTTCCTGTCCTCCTGGAACTAGCTCTTGTAGACCAGGCTGGCCTGGAACTCACAGAGATCCGCCTGCCTCTGCCTCCCGAGTGCTGGGATTAAAGGCGTGCACCACCACCGCCCAGCTTGGCTTGTCTCTTAAAGGGACAGAGCAGACCATTACAACACAGTCATTAGACAGAAAGCATTTCTCATGCTGCTCCGAGGACGGCCTTATCCATGTCATGGAATGTTGTGAGTATAAGATATGACGGCCTTATCCATGTCATGGAATGTTGTGAGTATAAGATCTTGACCCAGACTTAATTTGCTTGCTTTTTTTTTATTATTAAACTAGCAGTAATTTCCATAGCTCTTAGACAGGTGGGCCATCCTGTGGCTAAAGATTCCAATAGATTGAACAGGTATACCACAGGACATTTCCACAGCCCCAAAGTTTGAGTTAAAACATCTATTGTACTGTCTTTTGTTTAATCTCAGGTCAGATTAGAGGTTTGGTACTCCATTTTGTGCTGATGTATAGAGACCTTGCTAGTTCTACAAACTCTGGTATCCAGAGGCAGCAATACTTAGCTTCACCTAGGAATATTCAAACCCATCTCTTAGTCTTTGGAGTTGGAATCTGAAGGGTGGCAACACTCCTATTCTGAGAGAGGCTCTTTTTGCCTCCCCTTAGCTGTGAGTTGACATACATAAATTCTGTTGTATAAAGTTGGGCTTTCCATTCCCTGTGGAGGGTTATCTTGTTCAGAGGCCATACAGTGGGAAGAGGCTTGGTCCTGCCTCTACTTAATGTTCTATACCTTGTAGATTCCCCATGAGAGGCCTTACCCTTTCTGTGGAATAGATGGGGGTGTGGTGGGTTAAAGGTGGTGGGGAGCAGGAGGAGAGGAGGGTTGGGGAACTGTAAAATGAAAAAAAAAACTTTTAAATTAAAAAAGTGTTGGACTTTCTTATCTGACATTTTGTAGCCTAAGATCTGTAACTCTCAGAATAGTCCTTCAGTGGCCTTCTTATAACCTATTTTCCCTAGGAAACCTCTAATACAAGGGCAGGAGGTCAGCTCTCAGAGTCTCATCAAGCAGAGTTGGTGAATTTTTAAATCTTTGTCCCAAAGATTAAAAGTTTTTGGCTCATGTAAGATTCCTGCTATAACCTCCCACTAGTTCTGTTCATTTAAAAGCAAAGATAGGCTGATTCACCTCTGACAGTTGGTAAGCTATCAATTGATTATCCAGAACTAAATTCAGAGCCCCAAACACACATACAAGTAACAATGTACACACTGAGTAGGATGGGTGTATTATGTTGAAATACATATACACACATTTACATATACATACATACGTATGTATGTATATACATTCGTGTGTGTGTGTGTGTGTCTGTATCTGTGTGTGTGTGTGTGTGTATCAACCTATGGGGTTGCTCTTCAGGGAGTCCCCCAGAAACCTCAAAACAATACATGGTATTGCCTTTGCGATTTGCTGCTCACCATAACTAAATGACAAAACTCTGTTGCTGAAGAGACCACACACTTTGGTTGTAGAACAAAGAGAAATCAAACTAGAGCTGACCTGAAAGCTTCCTCCCCCACCGACTTTCTTTATGGGGCTGGAAGATGCTATGTAGGCTGCTAGGGGAGGAAAGACATCACTGACCTTGGCCTGCACTGGAGTGTGTCTCATGAGGACCCACTTCTTCCCCAGGGAGATACAGGCAGTTAAAGATTGCAGAGGGAGCTGGGAGCCATATTCCTCAGTGGTATAGCTGTTGGTTAGCTGCCATTTTTTGGAAAAAAAAAAGTCCTCATTAAAACTCATGAAAGTAACTGTAATTAAACACAATAAGTCACACAAAGACAGTATAGTTAAAAAGAAATGAGAGTGCATGGGGCGATTGTGGTGGAGAAGGGGCCATGGAGGAGTGGAAGGGATAAGCAAGGTAAATATGACCAATGTACATTGTAAATAAAATTGTAAAATTCTTGAATGAATTTTGGCTTCAAATTAGGACACAATGTCCAACAACTTTAAAAATGGCCTGGAATACACTTCTGTCATTCTGTACTAAGAAAAGTGGCATTCTCAGCATTTTCCATAACCAAATAAGAATATTGTTCAATATTCTGAAAAACCTTAAAGATGCTCTGTGTCCTGCAGTATCAATACTTTGCTGTGATTTAGTTATTTATGGGAAGACAAAACAGGTACATCTGTCTCATTAGTATGCAAATTTATTAAAATATGTATCCTGAAGAACTGTTTAAATTAATATTCTCTATATTTTATTATCAAAGTATATATTCATATAATATGAGCTTATATGGTTTGTAATTTTCCTTTGAACTATTTGTCATACCATTCTGATCCATATTTGCTTATAAATGTGGGGAAGTTATATTGATTGAATGAAAAAATCCTCTCACCCACACTGGAGCACCGGACTGAGCTCCCAAGGTCCCAATGAGGAGCGGAAGGAGGGAGAAGATGAGCAAAGAAGTCAGGACCACGAGGGGCGCACCCACCCACTGAGAGAGAGGCTGATCTATTGGGAGCTCACCAAGGCCAGAGGGACTGTTACTGAAAAAGCATGGGATAAAACCGGACTCTCTGAACATGGCGAACAATGAGGGCTGATGAGAAGCCAAGGACAATGGCACTGGGTTTTGCCCCTACTTCATGTTCTGGCTTTGTGGGAGCCTAGCCAGTTTGGATGTTCACCTTCCTAGATATGGACGGAGGGGGGAGGACCTTGGACTTTCCACAGGGCAGGGAACCCTGACTGCTCTTTGGACTGGAGAGGGAGGGGGAGAGGAGTGGGGGGAGGGGAAGAGGGGTGGGAGGAGGGGGAAGGAAGTGGGAGGCTGGGAGGAGGCTGAAACTTTTTTTTTCCTTTTCTCAATAAAATAAAAAAAATCCTCTCAAAAATAATTTTTGGAGACAGCTTTTCACACTGTATGCAAAACTGTCCTAGAACCTACTCCATAGCCCATGCTAGACCCAGATACAAGACTACCTGCTAAACCCAAAAAGAGGAACATGGGATGTACTCACTCATAATTGGTTTCTAGCCATAAATAAAGGACATTGAGCCTATAATTCGTGATCCTAGAAAAGCTAAATAAGAAAGTGAACCCAAAGAAAACCATATAGTCATCCTCCTGGATATTAACCTTCATCAGGCGATGAAAGGAGACAGAGACTCATTTTGGAGCACCGGACTGAAATCCCAAGGTCCAAATCAGGAGCAGGAGAGAGAGCACGAGCAAGGAACTCAGGACCGCGAGGGGTGCACCCACATACTGAGACATTGGGGATGTTCTATCGGGAACTCACCAAGGCCAGCTGGACTGGGTCTGAAAAAGCATGGGATAAAACCGGACTCGCTGAACATAGCGAACAATGAGGACTACTGAGAACTCAAGAACAATGGCACTGGGTTTCGATCCCACAGCACGTACTGGCTTTAGGGGAGCCTAGGCAGTTTGGATGCTCACCTTACTAGACCTGGGTGGTCCTTGGATTTCCCACAGGGCAGGGAACCCTGATTGCTCTTTGGGCTGATGAGGGAGGGGGACTTGATTGGGGGAGGGGGAGAGAAATGGGAGGTGGTAGCAGGGAGGAGGCAGAAATCTTTAATAAATTAATTAATTAATTTAAAAAAGACTACCTGCTACAATCCCCCAAGTATTGGGATCACAAGTGTGAGGCACCACCCTGGCATACAAACCTCAAAATCTGACCAATGTCTTTCAAGAACTAATTGGAAAATTCCATTGTATAATAATAATAAAGTAAGATGCTCTAGCAATTAATGATTTAGACAATACTTAGAAATTGGTCTGTTCTGCTTGGCTTCTCTATTGAGATAAAACACTGACCAAAATCAATTTGAGCAAAAAATACTATCCCATCTTATACTTCCAAATGATGGACTATCGTCCATTGAGGCCAAAACAGGAAGTGAAGCAGAGACCATGGAAGAACAGTTCTTATTGGCTTGCTCTCAATGGCTTGCTCAACTTGCTTTTTTGCATTACCGAGGAAGGACCACCGTCCCAGGAATGGCACTACCCACAGTGGGCTGGGTCTTCCCAATGTATGAGTCAAACAAAAACTGTCCTGCATACATGGCAGTAGTCTGACGTGATGAAGGTAGTTCCTCAAATGTGGCTCTCTTCCCAGATGACTAGGTTTGTGTCAAACCGGTAAAAACTAACCAGCCCAGTCTCTAGGGACTTTTGTTTTAAGATTATTGTCTAGTTTTCTATTTTAAATAAAACACATTTTTCAATGCAAACTTTAGAAAGTTAACATAACTATCAATTAATCAAATGTAAAGTTAAACATCTTGATATTTGTTGAAGTGAATGATCAATATTGGATGGATGTTGAATAACTTCCTTAGTACCTTAATTATTTAAACCACACTTTAAAATTGGGGAAAATATTTTAAATTGGTAATTCAATTTCTCTGAAAGCAAATTTGGATTAGTATTCTATGAGGATAGGGAACATGTAAACCATTGTGAAAAGAATACCGTGCAAAAAAGATGACACAATTTCTCCTAATTTAACACATTTTGATGGATGTGGTAGTAGATACCTGTAATCACAGCATATGTGTGTGAAGTTTGAGGTAAGTCTAGGCTGTGTAAAAAGACCTTGTCTCTAGAAACCACAGACTGTTATACTTCTTGAAAGAAAATTTTAGGTGGTGGGGCATGCGCTTTTAATCTCTGCACTCAGGAGGTAGAGACCAGTCTAGTCTACAGTGTGAGTTCCAAGACAGTCAGGGCTAAGTGGAGAAACTCTGTCTCAAAAAAACCAACCAAACAAACAAAAAAATCAAAAAATAAATAGAAAAAAAAGAAGAAAAAAGAAAAAAAGAAGATCTATGTAATAAAATACATCATTTAAAATTTTACTATCATGAAAAACATAAGGCAATATCCTGGATTCATATTTTATAATGGATTTCTGGAGATTTTCTTCCTGGCAAGCATTCTATGAACTGAGAGTACCATGGCAGCAGAGGCAATGCCCTGAGGCTCAGTGTGTAACAACTCTGAAATGCATACCCAAAGGGAATTAGCCATACTCTCAACAGATTTTTGTGAAGACTGGATTTTTGCTTACCATTATAATTTTAGGATTAAAAAAACCTGAAAAATTAACTTTCATACAATCTGGTGTCATTTAAAGACATAAACTTTGTATTAAAAACACGTGCTGGCAGCCAGTTTTCAACAAAAAATGCTCGTATCTAGAGACTCAAAGTCTTCTGAAATATTTTCAACAAATTGCTCCATATGGGACTCCCAGACCCAGCAACATCTTGCTTTGTTTTCATAGCAAAATGATTCCTGGTATAGTTCTGGAAGCAGAAGTCTAAACTTCGCTTCTCCCTTTTGTTCCATGGGAGCACATTCGTGCACTTTTTAACGCTGAGGAGCTCCATGCACTTGCAATGGCAAGAGCTAATCATGGCTCAGAAGATGTCAGTCACCCTGAGTAACTGACACATTTCTCCCGGTGCATGGGAACATCAGATTGAACACCAATTGAGGTAAAGACTGTGGAGCAGAGTTAACCCACCCTTCCTTTAGAGATGAGATCATGTTCCTCTGTATCTAACTCTGGTTGTAATTGTTTACATCTCCTACTTAAAAACTACTGAACCGAACTGCTAGACAAACAGCTCAGCGGCCTGACACCAAAGCAGACCACCAGACTTCAATTCCCAGGATTCACCGAGCAGAAGGAAACAAATCAGCTTCCACAGGCATCCGCAGAGTTGTCCATCCACGTGTGTGTAATGTGTGTGGTGTTCATAGACACATGAGTGAATCTGTCCACATAGTTGATAATCATTTTCAAGCGTCAGTATTTTTTTTTCTTTAAAAAGTGAGTGCACAACTATAAATTGCTGCATGTGGATAACTCATTCAGTATATTTTCTTACATGGAGAGGTTTTTTTTTTCTCTCTTCAGGTCCATTATCAGGCACTCATCTCTGTACTTGGAAGATAAGCCAATTCTTGTAGCATATTTTTCATAGGAATGTCATTGTCATTCTTGTTTTCATGGTATTAGCCCAGACAACCAACATGCCTCTTTTTCTCCCTAATCAAGCATGTCTTTTATCTCTCTGGGTCCTTATATACAACTTTCAAGATATTATCCCTTAAGAAAAAAAAGCTCAATTTTTACTAATTTTATTATTATTATTTTACAAATTTTAATCATGTAGTTTGAATGTAATTGACCCACATAAGCTCAGAGAATGTCACCATTAGGAGGTGTGGCCTTGTTAGAGTAGGCTGGCCTTGAGTGGGAGTGGGCTTTGAGGTCTCCTTTGCTCTAACTAGGCTCAGTGTGAGACTCAATCTACTTCCTGTTGCTTACAGATCAAAATGTAGAATTCTCAGCTCCTCCAGCACCATGTCTGATTGCACACTGCCATACTTCCTGCCATGATGATAATGGACAAAACCCAAAACCTCTGAAAATGTAAGCCTTCTCCAATTGTATATATTAAAATAATTTGGTGTCTCTTCACAGCAATAGAAATCCTAACTAAAACTATTGGATTCTCTTGGCTGTCAGAGATTAATGTTTGACCTATTACTGGTCTCTGTTCTCTCCTAATTTGTTTTTTTTTCTAGCTTTGTCTTTCCTTCCACCATCCCTAGACCCTTTTGTTTCTGTGGATAGCAACCCTTACCTCACACAAAAAAAGACAAGCAAGACAAAATTAACTAAATTCATGGTGTTCTTTCCCAGTGCTGTCCTTATTGCACAGTTTGCCCATCTCCTTTGCTGTCTAACTAAATCCTATTTGTTTCTGTTTCCTGAATAATCAGAAAAAAACCTTTTCTCCAAAACTCCATCTGCTGAAATCAACTGATAGCATCATTGCATAACTACATTTAGGGTTTAACACATAATTTTCTATGTATTAATTTTTATCATTTTCAGGTATATTGTGTGCCATTTAGGTTTCATTCACTCATTCATTCATCAAACACTGTAGACCTGATATTATTAGTTACTTCATTTATGATGTAGGGCAAACAGCTGTAAAAAACAATATCAACTTTTAACAAATTCATTTTCTACAGGGAGAGCCTACTTTTAAGTAAATTTTGATTTACAAATATAATATTAGTGGTCCCAAGAGAACAGTACCTCTAGAGAATGTGTTGGAAGAAAATAACAGGAAAATGTATTATGAAGGTGAATAGGAATTATTTCCCAACAATTTATCATGGAAGGCTAGATGATTATTCAGAACTTGGCATATGACTGAAACTCTAAACGTTACAATAAATTGCATTCTGTAAGCCGAGGTCCTCTGAAAAATATTCACAGTTTTGTAGAAAGCACTGTAGAATGATTAACTAATTAGAACTCTCATGATTTTAGAGAGTTGGAAAAAGATGCATAGCCAAAATTATTTGGAAACACTTTACTCCCTTTAGTAGCTGTTCATTGTCTGGTATCTGATATAACATTCCTTTCACTATTATGTAAAACTTTTCGAATGCATTAAATTAGCAGACCACTAGCTTCTCCTAAAAAAAGGCTAATCATGTCTGTACACAGCATCTATTGAATTTCTCAGCTTTGTGTAACCTGCTTATCTGACGTTCCCAACAACGCATCTGACAAATGCGTTGATTTCTGACTTTTGTTCTTTGGTTGCAAAAAGTTTGCTAACTATGTCCACGGGGGAACACACTATTTGCGGCAGCCTGCATCAGTGTTCCTTTGCCATGGCCACTTGCGTTGATTCTGAGCATCTGCTTACTCCCTTTGTAGTGAATACTGCGCTTTTAAAGGTCATTTTCAAGTACATGAAGGCCTGTTTCCTCCCATGTATTGACTAAAGGACCTAATTAAAGAAGCTATTTCAGAAATATGTAGACCCTAATTACATGAGTAACGAAAGCAAACATTCGCATTCCACAAGAGTCCACAGGGGAAACATATTTTGCTCACTGTATGGACACACATATTAACTGCAGTCAGCTGAGCTAATCAAAACAATCTCATTCGCCGACGTGGTTCATGGGGCCACTTGAGCCAAAGAGTAGGATCTGCAGGACAGCGAGCATTCTACACTCACATTCCAAGCAGTGGTTCAGGACTAATGTAGAAGCCAGGTGCCTTGTTTCTTGTTCATTCGACCCATTTTTATATGCAATATAAATTTTGTAGAATATTAGTTGGTGACAACGCTGGTGGGTTACAGTCTGTCTGCCCTACCTTTTAAAACCTCACTGCACAGGCTTTGCTTGAAGCTTTGCCCCAGTTGCTTAGGAACTGCATCTTCTGAACAGCAGCCCCGTTGCTAGGTAACCAACTCGCTCTCAGCCTGGTTTCCAGAGGTCAGCAGAGATTTCTGCCCCGCTGCCCCCAGGAGCTCCAATCAGACGCGAGCGTGCCTATCACGTGCTCTTCGGGGGCGGGAGCCAGAGTGCTGTCGGCCCCACCCTGCACTGTGGAGGGTGGGCGGACTCCACCACAGGCTCCGGGATGCTCAGGGCCGCCCCGCCCCTGAGAGCTGAGTGGGTGGCGAGGAGGGCGTGGCGGGTGCGCGGGCAGGGGCCGTTCCCTCTGGCCGTTCCCGCTTCAGCACCTGCGGTTGTCCAGTTGCCCACACCTGCAGCTGCTGCCTCCTCCAGGTAAGGGTCCCGGTGGGGTGACAAAGTTTGCGACTCACTCCGGGTCAGCGCCTCGGTGGAAGAGGGTGATGTTTGAAGGAGTTGGCTTCTGCTCAGAAACCAGCACTCTGAGGTCGCAGACTAGGGCTCTGTGCAAACTGTGGCGCTCAACCGGCTAATCCCCAGAGTTTTAGAGCCATACACCCGAGTATTAGAAGGCACAGTAAGAACTCAACAGACATATATGTGAACTTTTCCTGCATGGAAGCTGTGGTTGTTCCTAGATTTTATTTCTAAGTTTAAGCATACCGATGTCTCGAGCCTAGAATGTTACTCCGTCAAGGTGCCAGACACACTTGTATAGATTACCTTCTCTCTTTGAAATGTTTGTAGCAAGAAAATTTTGGGGAAGAACTCTGCTATAATAAATGGGCAATACTAAACCCGAGGAAAGATTATTGCATATTGAGGGAATCAATCTTCTCTTGTTCCCCATATATACATTTTTTCATCCAGATATTCATAGTAGCAAAAATGATGCTGTTTAAAATCAATTAGAATGAAATATACTGAAAAGTTGGCACATATATCAAACACAAGTCACATTTATTTCACATAAATGTTTTTAAGAAAGATTTGAAGATATGTTATATTTCTAGTTTATTCAAAATAACTCACCTCCAAAAAAAAAAAACTAAGAACACAAACACACATTTATTGCTTAAGAGACGTGAAATACTCAATTTAAAAATCAATAATGTTAAATTGTAATTGCCAGGATTAGCATTATAATATCATTTCTGGGTTTCAATAATCAAAAGCTAGCTACATGCAAGAAAATGTATGAGGATTTAAAAAGCTTGAACTCAATATAGATAGAAATATTATACATATTAGTTGACTCATGAATTGTCTTATCATTTCACATGGGGAGAACCTAACACTGTCATACTAGAGATTGTAACATGTATGGACAGAATATTCCTCTGTTCTCCGAGGGGCTGCTGCAGCTGCCTGAATGTGCCAGACCCTGATTACAGTTCTATATTGGAAGGCAGGAATCTGGGATCGTCTGATTAACTTAAGTGACTCTGAAAAGTTGTCAATTTCAGAAAAATGTGAAAATCTTGATTTAATGGATTATCTATGGATTAATGTAGCACGTGGTAGTTTTTTTTTGTTGTTGTTTTGATTGACCTATATATTTTTCTCTGCTCCCTCTTTTCCCTCCTCCTCCCCTTCTACTTTTTGCCATGATCCCCACGCTCCCAATTTACTCAGGAGATCTTGTCTTTTTCTACTTCTCATGTAGATTATATCCAACGCATGGTAGTTTGGGGACATTAAATTAAGAGTGCTTGGGAAGGTTTCTAAATTGAAATCAACTAATGATCTATTTCAAAAGAAACCCATAAAAGGAAAACCATGTTTCTGAGTGTGCTCTATAAAAACACATACATAAGCACACACAAACACACACATATCAAGACTAGTTGGATTTTAATTTGTATTGATCCAACATCCTCTTATGTTGATTTTAAAAGAAATTTTTAAAGAATCACAGACATCTGGGGGAAATATTACATATAATTGACTTTAAAAATTCTCATTCTTTTTAATTTTATAATTTAAAATTGATATATTGGAATTCTAAAGTCACACTTTGGTCACAATGTATAATAATATTATGCATAGAAAGCTATAAATGAATTAGCTTAAAATTCATTTTTTCAGGTTGATCTTCTCTAAGATGACCAGAGATAGACTGATTTTGTTATTGTTTTCTGTGACTTTGAAGCCTGTAGTCCAAGCAGAGATGAGGCAAGAGTCTTCTTTGAGCCACTCTGAGAAGATTATAACATGTCTTCTGTTTGTTTGCCTGTATGTTTTGTTTCTTTTAACTTGCTGAGCCATACGAGGTCAACATGAATGGTTACTGTGTCATTGCTAATAAGATGTATAAATTCTCTAACTTAATTTTCTGAAGCATTGTAATGAAGACTAAAATGAAAGCTCCATTAATTTGGAGGATTAGCATTTTCTTCCCATATTCCTGATTTAGTTAAAATCTGATCTATACAGAAAGAATATCAGTAGTTATTATTATTTGGATAACCAGTTTAGTTGGTCATTCATGCTGATGCTGTGTCTATGCATGGAAGAAAGAAATATTAGTTATTTGACTTTCAGTATCTTCATAGATGAATGGCCTATGCAGAATTTTTTGTTTGTTTGTTTTTGTAGCTTTGGAGCCTGTTCTGGAACTTGCTCAGTAGACCAGGCTGGCCTCAAATTCACAGAGATCCACCTGTCTCTGCCTCCTGAGTGTCTGGATTAAAGGCATGTGCTATCACCGCCTGACTAGAGTATTTTATTTTAAAATAAACCTTATGAGGAGATAAAAAAGAGTTTCTTATGAATTTATTAATCATGCTCGTTCATTTGTCTTAGAAGCATATTAAACT
Organism: Microtus ochrogaster; assembly: GCF_000317375.1. NCBI lineage: Eukaryota > Metazoa > Chordata > Mammalia > Rodentia > Cricetidae > Microtus > Microtus ochrogaster. The sequence continues at coordinate 26,908,578 of NC_022032.1, read as the reverse complement.
GCAAGTGACACTTCCAGTACCTACTACTATATGTTGTTGCCCTTTGGTAATATCATAGCCATTATTCTTCCACTGTTAATGAGACTGTGGAGATCTGAGAGCAAGCAATTACATACCAATGCCTAAGGAGAATTTTCGAAATTCCCCTAGAGATTCTGCTATAGAAACAAAACCTAGAGGGAAACTGATTTCTCATCTGACATTATTTAAGAGTTCCAAAAAGACCCAGCACTCCTTGTGTGCTGTGAAGCTGTAAAGCATCATTTAGTGTCTGGTAAGTCTATTAAAGTGATTGTAGTGCTGCGTGTCTGACACCAAGCAAGGGCTCCATAACACTGAACCCTCTAGCCCCAGGGACAGCTTCTTAGCACAGCACGCCAGCAGTCACTGCTTGGCTGCTAAAGAAAAGGCAGGGTGAATCCCATAGGGATGGCACAAACTATCCACTCCATGGACCCTGCTGCTGATGGGGAAGGGCAGCCCATGCCTCACAGATCCTAACTGCACTTGATACTCTAGTTCCTGAACAACCCCTGGCTGCTCTAACTTCAAGTGTTTTGGGACAGAGGCAGATATCTTTAGTTCTGGCAGTAGCCACTGATAACCTAAAGCTCAGCTGAAAGTTCTAGAGCAGCCAGCGCTGGAGGAATAGAACCTGCGGGTGTTGATCACTAGAAAAGTTTCAGAGAGCTCTCATCTTTAGGGTCAAAGGTCACAGATCAGGAGCTGAGAACTGTTAACCCTTGTGATGTCAGCGACTTCCGTGTGCCAGGCCTGCCCAGGACTATATCATACTGCTTCCCACTGCCTACTGTCACCACCCCGATGCCAAGACTGAGAGACACAAAACCTCCTAGAGGCCAGGATTTGAAAAGCTCTTATTTACCCAAGGCTTCAATCCAGGTAGAGGAAAGTACTCTCAAGCAGCTGGTTGAAGACATGTGCTGGCTGAAGCTGGTAGGAAACATAAATGGAGAAAGAAAATCCCATGGTCATTTTTAGAAACATTGGTGGGAAATTCAGCCATTTAAAAATTTGCTGCATTTTGCCAAAAAGAAGGGCGAAGGGACATTCTGAATTCGGAGTCACAGCTGGTCCTTTCCACGCAGTCCTCCCAGCAGCTCTGTGACATAGTGCTTCTGTTTGCAATGACAGATGTTGCTTTCATAACCTCACAGATACTTAGAGTATGCTGTGTGAGGCTATCTCCAAATTCCTGGAGTTCTGCATTCCAATTTATAAAACCCAGCAACACCGAGACTGGCAGTCATATAAATCTTCAACCGTAGGAGATAGTGCATCGGTATCATTTGCTTTGTCAGGGTTATCAGATAAATTTCATGTGCAGATAATCCTGGCAGAAGAGACGTCCATGAGGATGTTAGAACATCTAGTGCTTGCTTGATCGATTCAGATGCTGGGAGATGGGGCGTTCAAAGCGGAGTTCCTTAAGTAGCTTTCCTTGAACACAGGTTTACTGTTTACCTATTTCAAATTCTTGGCACCTTAAATTATTAACATTGTTAATTTTCCAGGAAATTTCATATCTAATAAGCTACATGTCATATTATAACATGCAGAAAAGTCACTTTGCAATTCGAAAGCAGGAAGTAATTCTTATTATACAGAACACTCATGTTAGATGTGATACAAAGTAGCTTTCATTTTCTTATAAAATATCTGCACGTAGAGTCTTGAAAATTGAGTAGTTGCTTAGTAATAGCTTGCATTTAATTCCTTGTTTTTCAATTTATATTTGAGTAAATCCCTATAAAAATGTAATTACAGAATGTTTTGTTTGTTTTGTTTAGAGATAGACTCTCACATCATCAGTAAAAATGGCCCGCAACTCATAGCAATTCTCCTGCTTGAGCCTCTAGAGTGTTGGGTTTACAGACACAAGCCACCTCACCCTTCTAGCTTGTATTTTTCTTAGATGGAACTATGATAACGGATTTGAAGGAATCATTTCAGAATTTCATGCAAGGACTCCTAGAACATGGTTATTCCATGGATGAGGACCAAACACATTCAGACTGACTCTGAAATTTAGCAATGGAAACCTGGTCTTGAACCCCTCAGGCTCTGGGTTTCTGGCGTTCTTTATTAACTCTCAAGAGTTGCAATGTGTACTTCCAATATTAGTTTTGCATTGTAATTCTTCGAGGGCTGACCCAATTTGAATAGTTAAGATTTAAATCACTTATATATTCCTAAACAATGGTTGTATCTAACAAACTGTATACATATTTAATCTCATCACATAAAACTGTTTCCTTAAAATACTAGTTAAAAGCTCCCTTTCCACAATTATTGTAACTTGTTGATTTGCTCATAAATTAACGTGATCAAAGTTTCGCATGTAAGTCTTTTGTGACTAAAATATAGTCCTTCAACCCAATGCACTATTTGGTGCATAAATTTACATAGTTAACACACTTACATTAGTCATTAAGAATATTAGAATTAAGATGCTTTGTGAAGTTACATCTAAAGCATAGATTATGGCTACCGTCAGTTAAAAATTTAAAGTCTAGGCTTGTCATCTGCTTTGGTACTAAATGGCATCTATCACCCATTTACTAAGACCAGCAGCATTAGCTTTCCTGAGTGCTTGATAAACAATAAATCAGCAGGTCACATATCTGCTAAGTCAGAATTTCTAACAAGCTCCCCAGATTTTTTTTTTTTAAAGCTAGCCTCAAGTACTGTTAAGGTAGACACAGGAGGATCTCTGTGGCTCACTGACCATGCGCTTTAATTTAATTTGGGAGCTCTGGGCCAATGAGAGACTTTATCTCAAAAGAGACGAGCAGCAGTCCTGAGGATGACCGCCAAGATTGTCTTCTGGTACCCACATACATGCACATAGCTGCACATACATACATGCAACTCCACACACACAAACACACATTTATACTCTTACATAAGAATAATTGTATTTAGGTGCACGGTGAAACTATCTCATCCACATTTCTGCCTGTTTGAATCACTGTCTTCCTTTTCTGGGTTATGCCTATTATTAGACCTTACACACAAACTCCCGGCTGTGTTGACAAACTGAAACTTACACAGGTATGAGTTTGTGAGTTCAAGCTAAAAACATTTAAGAATCTTAACCTTTTCTACTCAGCCCCTAATCCCGGATCTCAAAGAAGACTAATACTGGACTTATTGTGACCTATTTTTATCCTCTAAGCTTTTACGAACGTCATGAATTGACATACACAGAGAATCTTTACATAAAATGTTGTGTTGAGCATAAACTCAAGAGTGACAGGAGTTTAGAAAATTAGTCCTTGTTCTCACAACATACTAGACGTACTTTTCCTGATAAGTTGTCTCTACTATTGGCCTTGTTCTCTTGCTGTGCTAATCAGATAAATCAGGTGGGGATACGTTGCCTTGGCCCAACAACAATTCTGATTCAGTAGAATTAAACATGTGATCCGGATACCTGCATTTGTAGAACATGTCTAAGTTAATTGAGGTGTCAGACACATGAGAAACACATATGGTGATAGGCTGATTTAGAGAATTATAAAATATTGCTTAATAAACTGTCACCATGAGGATAGTAGTTATTTTGAATTATAGATACCAGGAATAAGAAGATTTGATATTTGTGAGCCAAAACAATAATTAAAATTATTCCTTCTAATTTTTTGTAATTTTCAAATATTTCACCAAGCAGTAAAATATTATATAATTAGAGTGTAGCTTTTTGTAGCTTTTTTTCTCTATTTGCATTCATATTTTAAACACTGCTATGGCTATTTTTCTCCACCACAAATAATTTTATTATATATGTATATGATATATATTTTGAGCTTAAATATACATTTATATATGTGTATTGATTGCTTTGATTAATCATACCATTATTTGAACATATATGTATAAAATACTTGTGTATTTCATTCATTTTATACTTTCATCCTATAAAATTAAGAAGTATAAAAAACAATACTCTAATTAGTTTTGTTGATCAAAATTTCTTCCCTAAGTAGTATATATTTATTGATTAATGAATATTTTTAATAAATAAATGATTTGGAAAGTGGTCAATGAAATTATAAGTAGTTGGACTACTCTCCAAAATTTTATCACTCAGAAATTGCTAATTATTTTAATTTTAGTGTATGTGTACATACCTATATATAAATGTAATTGTTTTCATAATATACTTCTTAAACTACTTACAGTCTTTTTTCCAAATCATTTATTTTTAATACTTCTTTGTATATTAATATACTTTATTGGAATGTTTACATTAATTTAATGGAATAACATAAAATTTCAAAATTTTAAATAATTTGTCATTTCATAATTGATTTTAAATTACACAAGTAACTTTCAAAATTTGTTAGTAGTTTGTATCAGTTTCTACCCCAAAATAAAAATGCTCATTTAATGATTATGAATGTTAAATGGTAAGTTATTATAAATTATTATTTTTTCTCTTCTTTCCCTTAATCTCATTATCTGAGAAAACAAAGTCTAATACGTAAACTTTCACAACTAACTTTGTGGCCATCTATCTTCTTTCAAAATTTGCTGTTTCTGTTGTTATCTTTATGATCTTGTTCAAGTTTTTTGCTTCATACATCTTAAAAATTAGAAGACAATCAATATTACAGATTTTTGTTTTTCTTAATGTTCAGAAGTCTAGAAATTTGGTCAAATACTTTTAGCAAGATAAAATGTGCAATCGGTTTTCCAAATTGTTGTATTTATAAAATTTCTTTCTGTATTTTCCTTCATAGATGAATGTTATTTACTCTATAAAATAGTGATACCACAATAGTTCTTCGGCTAAATATACAATTGTTGTGGCTCTGGTTTTAGATAAGCTTTCTTTTCTTTTCCACTTTTCCACTTGCTTTGTTACAACATTAATGATTGAATTCATACATGATAGACAAGAATGCTACCTTTGTAATGCACGCCAGCTCTTTTTGACTTTTGCTTTGTCATGGAGTCTCACTAATCACCTAGGCTGGCTTTGAACTTTTCTGTAACCTAAGGCTAACCTCAAAACTGAGATTCTTATGCCTAACACGAAGTAGCTCAGATTACAAGCCTGCACCATAGGGCCAGCTCTATGAATTTTTAAATCAGTATAATAGAGATAAATGCCAACATGAATTTTCTCCAATTGTATGCAACATTTAAAAATATCTTTATAAGCTCAGAAGGCTGTGAAAGAATGAACTGAATACTACTGGATATGTTAACGTGTGTGTGTGGGTGCAGCTGGAAAACAATATACTTATGTTTATTTGTTTGTTTATTTCCATGGGTATATATCCACTATGAATGGCATTTGGTTACATAAGGACATTTAGTACAAATATACATCATATATATTAACACATACACATACATAATGTATTTTGAGTGTTCTTTTCTCAAGTCATACATTTTCTGCCTCTTCCTTCTTTCCACTACTCTTCTTTGTTCCCATAGTAGAACATTTCACTATCACTTTCATGATGTGTGCGTGCATGCATGTGATCTAGTGCATTCAAGTGTGTGTGTGTGTGTGTTTATGTGTGTGTGTGTGTGTGTGTGTGTGTGTGTATACACATGTCATAAAGCACATGTGGAGGTCCGGCTTGAGACAAAACCTCCGTTTGTTGGTGAGAGCTGCATACAGAAGGTTGGTTGACTTAGGAGTTCCTGGTTTCGTCACTCTCTGCCCCCCACTTCCGAGTAGAAGCTCTGAGATTACAGAACATGCTGTTGCACCCAGTTTCCCTTGGGCTCTGGGGATTTGAATTCAAGTCTTCACCCTTGTGTGGTGAGTATTTTACCCACTGAATTCCCCCAGCCCCTTTTGTTCTTCTGCCTATTTTTTTCCCTAAATTGAGGCCATATAATGAATTAGTGTTAATTAAATTTATGCATTCTTTCTGGGATTAAGACTGTTGAATTTCTATCAGCATTATCAGTTATCAATATGTTCATATTACCTTTCAAAAAGCAGCTATGATATCCATCATTTAGCTTATCTTTAGTGAGAATTCCTCTTAGATTATAATGTAGCCCTGAGATATTATTTTGACTGAGGTGATAATATTTGTGAATGTGCGTTTTTACTCATAATATTATAAGTAAAAATGACAGCTCATATGTAATATGAAAGCAGGCTGCATTCCCAGCACCCGGCTAGCTTAACCCCTGAAATAACCACATGGAACTTGTATTAATTTAAACATTGCCTGGTCCATTATTTTTAGCCTCTTATTGGCTAACTCTCACATCTTGATTTAACCAATTTCTAATAATCTGTGTTCACTATGAGGTCATGGCTTACCGGGAAAGATTCAGCATGTCTGACTTGGTGGCTGGCTCCATGGCAGCAATCTCTGCCTGCCTTCTTCCTCCCAGAATTCTGTTCTGCCTACTCCACCCACTTAAAGGCTGCCCTATCAAAAGGCCAAAGCAGCTTCTTTTATTCAACCAATGAAAACAACACGAATAGAGAAGAACCTCCTACACCACTCATATAAATTAATCTATAATGATAGAATTTGGCTAGATTTAAACTCACTATAGACCCCAGAAGTAGAGGTTCTCTTGCCCAAGACTCCCTAGTTGTGGAACTCTAGACATAAGCAACTATGTTTAACAACTATCTTCCTCTTAATCCCTGAATAGAAGGCAAATGTTTAATTTATAACTTTACTTGGTCTCTTGGAAATATGTACCCTCTCAAATATTCATATTTGAGTCATTATTTTGTTCAATGTTTTAATTTCTTTAATCACTTCTTTCATTCAACTATCCATCCATTATATCATTTCCTCTACTTATTCTTTAGCCAGTATAATAGTTCAAAATTATATGTAAAATGTTTATCTCTCACTGTTCTCCATGTTTCTGGACTTAAGGCTCCATTTTGCCATCTGATATCCCTTCTACTCTCTGCATTCAATATATCTGATGTAGGTGGGAGCTTGGGTGACCCCAAAGGTCTGTATGGGGAAGACTCTGTCACCAATGTGGCACTGTTGATAGGAGGTAGAACCCTTACAAGAAGGGACACAATAACATCTTTAGGTTGTTAGGGTCTTGATTTGAGGGAACAGTGAGACTCCAGCCTTCTCTTCCTGTTGATCTTGTCTCATGGTCATAGGGTATAGTGTTTTGTTTGGCACGTGCTTCTGCCTGGCTGCTTTGCTTTTCCATAGCGGGAAAGCAACAGGGCCAACCAATCACAGACAACACCAAAACTGTGAGTGAAATAAACCCAGTTTATGAGTTGATTCACTCGGGAACCCACTACAGTATCAGAAAGCTGACACTCTATCTTAATCAAGCATTACCCTTATATGATCTCCCTATTAGATGGCAGAGATCTAGAACCTTCCTTGAGTCTTCCTTATCCCTCACTTTCCCTTAGCTGTTAGTTTAAAACCTTGTCATTGTCTCTGTAGCTCGTGTCTTGTTATTCTGATCCCCGTCTGTATAGAATTAGGATGATATTCATCAACCTCCAACTCTGATTGTCAGTGTGTTTGAAATGGTTCAAAGACCCCCGCCCCCAGCACATAAGCAGCATCATTCATATTCTGTGTCATGAACTCTACAATTTGACATCTTCTTAGCCCCACCTATTTGTCCCTCTCCACGCTGGACCATCTCACCTTAGATGTGGATAAAGAGTGCTTACCTGATAGTTTAAACTTTTCCTTTTTGTAGAGCCTTCTTGACTACCTAAAGCAGAGTACCTTAAGGTACTCCGCGCCTTCTGTTCTGAACTTCTGTCCAGTCTCTGAAGTAGCTGGAGTTACATACTGTAGATACAGGTGTTCGTGTCATTGGAAATAAAGTCAGATGCACATGATAGAAATACCGTCAATAAAAATACCATCTTACATAGCTAGGCAGATGAAAATAGTGTGTTTCAATAGTGATAGAATTACTGCAAGCCTGCAGTTTTCTTGAGTTTTATGAAATAATGAGGTCAAAGATATGTTTTAGACAGGAAAATACACCCTTAATAAAAAGTAAAACAGCTTGTTATATTTTTCTGCTGAAACAAACTGACTTTCATAGAAAGTGAAATGTTTTTCTCTGAATGTTGATTGCTTGTGGTCACATTTCTTATAAGTATAGTGTATTTAGCAGGAACTCAAGATAAATTTCCTTAGAAAATGAAATCATTTTAAATAGCTCTTGGAACTCCATTTTATAGTATCATAACTAAAAATATATAGCGTATGACATATTATAATGTATGCTGGATATCTTAGAGTTGCATTAACGTTAGTGAGTTGTTACTGAAATGCAAGTCTTGCTTTTGGTTGTTTGTTTTTCAGTAGTTTTAGGTTGAAATGAACTGGAGATTCTAATTTACAAAAATTTTGCTGAAAATTTCAGGAGATAATAATTCAGTTATAAATTACAATTAAACTGTTAAGAAATAAATAACTATATGCTCAGTAAATATTTTTAAATGAAGACAGCGTTACAGTTCTTTGTGCAGATGATGCCATAGCATCCGGACAACTCAGTAGTAACATGGCAATTGAATTAGTGTGTTATGCCAATGGGAGAGTGTGTTACAGTGTTCATCTCCCAGACTGAACTCTTAGGGAGATTTCTGGGGCTCTTCCCCTGTATCCACCCTCCCATCTGTGACAACCGGACTGTGGGTTGCCTGATATTTAGGAGCCATTTCTTGTGCTTCACCCAACAGTGACAAATATATGTTTTATTTTGGTAGAGGACAAGGCCCAAGATGTTTTACCGAAGAAAAAACAACCAGTAGATGGCGTTTAGGAAAGCAATGTTTGTTTCTCTTTTTTTTTTTGGGGGGGGGGGTTCGAGACAGGGTTTCTCTGTGGTTTTGGAGCCTGTCCTGGAACTAGCTCTTGTAGACCAGGCTGGTCTCGAACTCACAAAGATCCGCCTGCCTCTGCCTCCCAAGTGCTGAGATTAAAGGCGTGCGCCACCACCGTCTCTCTTTTCTTTTTTTTAAAACTTATTTATTTATTAAAGATTTCTGTCTCTTCCCCGCCACCGCCTCCCATTTCCCTCCCCCTCCCCCAATAAAGTTCCCCTCCCTCGTCAGCCCAAAGAACAATCAGGGTTCCCTGACATGTGGGAAGTCCAAGGACCCACACCTCCATCCAGGTCTAGTAAGTTGAGCATCCAAACTGCCTAGGCTCCGCCAGTATGTGCAGTAGGATCAGAAACCCATTGCCATTGTTCTTGAGTTGTCAGTAGTCCTCATTGTCCGCTATGTTCAGCGAGTCCGGTTTTATCCCAGGCTTTTGCAGATCCAGGCCAGCTGGCCTTGGTGAGTTCCCGATAGAACATCCCCATTGTCTCGGTGTGTGGGTGCGCCCCTCGCGGTCAGCAGAAAAAACAAGGGCTTCTTGAATTTTGAATACAAATGGATGGAAATAGAAAACACTATCCTGAGTGAGGTAAGCCAGACCCAAAAAGAGGAACATGGGATGTACTCACTCATATTTGGTGGTTTCTAGCCATAAACAAAGGACATTGAGCCTATAATTAGTGATCCTAGAGAAGCTAAATAAGGAGAACCCAAAGAAAAATATTTCTCTTTTCTCTAACAAACTGAAAGACTGTTTCTTAATCAAAGGAAGATTTGGGAAAGTATACAGTGTTACAGAGCTACTGTATCAAAAGAGAGTTGGACTCTGCTTTTCAGCACCACTGAAAGATTCTCCCAGATTTTCCTCTTGCCTTTTTCCAAGGCTCTTAGTTGAAGCTTGTGAAAAGAAATGCAAACTCAGGCTGCGCCTGGTACTTCCTAACTAATACTAATCCCTAACTAATACTGTGCCTCACACTTTCCATTTAGGAACTAATTGTGCTTTTATCAGAGTATGTAAGAATAACAGAATGTGGACGCGAGGTTAGTGGTGTAAAAATGGCAGGCTGAAAACAGCAACATTTCAGAGTCATACTCAATGTCTGGGTCTCAGAGAGCAAGTCAAATGAAACTGACAAATGTCAACGTAAGTCAGAGCAGAAATGATGGAGGCAAAACTTGAGAGAATAAGCAGAAGCTTACTTTTCTTGATCATCTTTCTTAGACCAGTGGAATAGCTATAGGACAATGGTTCTCAATGTATGGGTCACGACCCCTTCAGTGGGAAGAAGGACTCTTTCACAGGGGTCGCATGTCAGATATCCTGCATATCGGATATGTACATCATGATTCATAACAGAAGCAAAATCATAGTTATGAAGTAGCAACAAAGATAATTTTATAGCTGGGGTCTCCACAAAATGAGGAACTCTGTTAAAAGGTGGCAGCAGGAAGGTTGAGAACCTTGCTACAGAATGTTCTTTTCACACTGATTTGAGAAACACAAAGATATAAATGAAAAAGCTTGATAGTCATGGCCTGCAGTGGAAACAAGTAAGTGACTTTTGCCCATCTATCACTGGGCAAAGCAAGTTGCATCGCAACCTCAAAGGCAATAGGCAGAGATGTGGCGTCTTCCCATGATGAAGTTATGAAAAGATGAAGATGAAGAGAGAAATATATGAAAATCAGAACTAAAAATAAGACTTCAGATTCCTTGTAGGTTTGGATGTCTTATGCTCATAGTATTTAGTCTTCTAATCAATTTACTTCATTATTTTTATTTTAAGTGCTAACAGCATTTGATTTTTATCATTTCTTTTCATTGCTAAGTGCAAGCTATGTAATAATCTGCTTATGTGAATTGATAACATTTGTGGGTAATAAACTATTAGTGATTTATACAGATGGACATAGATCCTGAGATGCAAATATGTGGAAAAATTCACACTGTGACATTTTCGTCCTGCTGATTACTGCTGATTGGCCATGACATGCATTTTTAATGAGGGCTAACTAAGGGATTCAGTTGTGCCCTTCAGAAAGGTGTAGGAGATAAACCCCATTTACCATTATGACATTAAAGGAAGTAAAATCAAAATACATGGAATAAGACCAAGAAAAAAAATTGTGCAATACAATCTGGTATGGCGTGGCAGGACATATTTTGCCTTTAATATTGGAAGTAAGGTTAAATTATAGGGCTGTAGTTAAAGGTTGTTGTTGCTTCTGCAGAGGACCCATGTTCAGTTCTGAGCAATCATAGTGAAACTGGCAGACACCCCTAACTCCAGCTCTGAGGTATCTGATGACCTCTTCTAGCCCCGGAGGGTTCCCTCATTCATGTTTTCATACTCACATACACACACGCACGTACACACAGGCACACACATACATGATTAAAATTAAAAACCCTTTAAATAGATGTACTAGTAACTTTTCTGTTGCTGTGATAAAAGGATTTTAACTAAGGCAACTTACAGAAGAAAGAGTTGATTTGTATTCACAATTCTAGAGGGCTGGAGTCCTATGGTGTGGACAGTAAGGCAGCAGGTGCAGGCATGGGAAACGCAGCCAGGTTCAGAGGACTGGAGTCCATGTAGTGGGGACAGTCTGGCAGTGGGTGCAGGCATGGCAGCAGTAACAGAAAGCCAAGAGCTCACATCTTCCATGGCAATCAACAGGCAGAGAGTTAACTAGAAATGGCGTCAGTCTCTAAACTCCCACCTCCAGTGACATAAATGCTCCAACAAAACCACACCTCCTAAACCTCCCCCAAACAACACCTCCAAAAGAGGGATCAAGTACATGCGATAAGCCTTCCCTGGACCTTCTCCTTCAAAGAGCTAAGGTAGTGCTTTGGAAAATGTATCAACAAATAAAGCATAGCTAATATGTGCATGCCTCATAAACAGTGTATTAATAGTAACTACACTGGGCTTATAAGAACATAATGCACAGCTGGTATTTGACATGATAACAAAACATATTTACAACCTCTGGTTCGTGTTTTAACCTCTAAAGCTTTGTAGTAAACTATTTGGTTAGCCGCTTCACTACAAGAAAATGGATTGTAACTCCTATATGATTGCAATCTCGTTTCATTTTCAGTGCATTCTTTAGTATCCTTTCCAAGTATCAGAAATATGTGCTGCTTATTCATGGGTACCACCACTAGATGGCAGTTCCCTGACACTCTGTGTGCCAGTTCCCCTAGCAAACATTTCATAACTTCTATACAGTGAAGAATAGGCAGCTTCTTTGTTTTGTTTTTGGCTTGGGAGAACTCACACTTTAAACCTACAAAAATTACTTTCCATGGAGTTTTTAATATCAGGTATTAATATACAAAGGTGAAGAATTTTGATGATATGAGAAGAAAAATGTATCTACTCAGGGTCTTAGAAACTGAAAGAGCTCATTATTCACAGAAAAGGGTGAAAAGAAAATACTGCCCGTATAAAAGCACCAAAAAGTAAAGATCAATACACATTTAATGTGCTGGTTAGGTTTTGTCAATTTAACACAGCTAGAGTCACCTGGGAAGAAGGAACCTCATTGAGGAACTACCTCTGCCATACTGGCCTGTGGCAATGTCTGTGGAGCACTTTATTAATTTCTAATAGATGTAGGAGGGCCCATATTTCTGTAGACAGTGACATGCCTAGGTGGATGGGCCTAGGCTATGTAAATAAATTCACAGAGAAAATCTGGGTCTCGACTTCATGTCCTGCCCCTGGTCTGTCTGGAATTTCCAGCCTTGGTTTTCCTCGGTGATAGATAGTGATCTTATGCAGAATGAACCTTTCCCTTCCCACCCTGCTTTTGGTCACGGTGATTATCACAGCACCATAGAACCAAACTAATACACGTGAGTACTGCAATGAAATCAAGGCCCTAGTTATCAGCCTACTGCAGCAGTCTGGATCAGGCATCATGGCAGTGGCGGGGGGGGGGGTTGCTAAGAGCAATGACATTAGAGTGCTGAAAAGGGCTTTGCAAAGGTTTATAAAGCTTATTGAACAAATATACTAGGAAGGAAAGATACATTAATGAAATGACTAAATGCAGTTTGATGGGGTTTGCCTCTGGTCACTTCCTCGAGTATGATGGTAGTGGTCCAAATGACCAATAATAACAGGAGAAAATTATTGTTTGTTTGTTGGTGATAGAAAAAGAAGCTTCCCTTGAGAGACCTAGTTGATACTGAAATGCCTAGGTAGAAATCTGAAGTTTCTAGGTTAAGTAGGGAGTTTGAAATGAAGCTGATGAGATTTGCAAGCTTAGAGTAGGCCCCATACATGGGGAGAGGAATTAGCTCTAGGAAGCAGTCACTGAAATGGGTGGTGCTAGCTAAGATTCAATAACAGATGAAAGTCATATGGCAGGATGTAGATCAAATATTGCAAGCCGCCCAGGCAGTGGTGACGCACGCCTTTAATCCCAGCACCGGGGAGGCAGTAGCAGGCGGATCTCTGTGAGTTCAGGGCTGGCCTGATCTACAGCTAGTTCCAGGACAGTGAGGGCTGTACACAGATAAACCCTGTCTCAAGAAACAACAACAAAAAATGCATAAGAAAGAGAGAGGAAAATAGGAAGGTAAGGAAAGGTCTGAGATTCCAACTTTGAGGTCATCAGGAACAAAATTCTCTGTGTGAAATAAAGAGCCAGGCAGAAGAAGGTCCAGAATGAGGGACAATATCAAAATGGAATGACAGAAACAAGCACTTGGAACTTCCTGTAGTAGCCAGAATCTATGCCCATGCTTTTTGGTCTGAAGTTGCAAGCAGACATTAGTAAAAATACTTCTAAAGAATAGGGATCACAGTAAGGATGAGACTGTTCTCAACTAACTAGTGATGCGAATTTTCACCCATATGTCCCTTTCCACAACAGAACAAAGCTTGCCTTTATCCTTTTATGTGAAGGCGAAGTCACTCAAATAGAAACACAAAACACACTCTTTCTCCATATCTTACAGTTAGGGTTATATTGTTGTGAAGAGACACCATAACCATGACAGCTCTTAGAAGGGAAAACATTTAATTGGGGCTGACTTACAGTTCAGACATCATTATGATAGGAAGCATGACAGCATCCAGGCAGACATGATGCTGGAGAAGGAGCTGATGGTCTACATCTGCATCAGAGGGGAGCAGGAAGTCAGTGTCACACTAGATCTTGCTGGAGCATTTGAGAACTCAAAACCCACCCCTAGTGATGCTCTTCCTGCAACAAAGTCATGCCTACTTCGATAAGGCCACTATTAGTGCTACTCCCTATGAGACTATGGAAGCCATTTTTATTCAAACCACCGCACCATATATAATGTAGTATATATTATATTATACCATTATAGCTAGTAATTATTTTTCCCAGAACAAGTAAAATTAAACTAATATTAAACTGTGATTTTTATCATGCTCTAACTTTTTAGCACTTTATTAAGAGATGCACAACCTTTAAAATTTTGACGCAGCTACCTGAGCTGCAGTTCATTACATGCTAAATTATTTATCTCTCAAGTATGGTAGGAAAAACAAACATGATTGATGGATTTTGCTCCCTTTTTGTTATTTTCCTGGAATTTAAAAAACCTGTTAACTTTTATAAATCATTTGTTTTTGTTAAAACAAATCTAAGGTGTTTCTAGAAGGTGAGTTAAGGCCAAATACTTGATAGTCATTTCCTGGAACTCCACAACGTAAAGTTGCTTTGGTTTTCAAATTTGTATACAGGATGGAGTTTTCTGATGTAGCTTTCTCTCAATATCTTTGTGTAACTTATGAGAACTGCTTCAGTTGAAATGCTTGTCTAGTATTAGCTTGCTGTACTCAACATGATTTCACGGGGCGCTCCTGGTGAAACTTGTTTGGTTGAAACCCATTGTTGTTACTTCAGGCGCTGACAGTTCTCCCAGCTGACTGGATTAAAGCACACACAGTCTATGGCTTGGATGACTTATAATTCTCATTGGTTTGAGCAAGATGATTGGTATGAAGGACTACAAAGAGTAAGATATATTTATGTTGTAATTACAATTTTCTGTGAGGGTTTTTTTTTCTTGCTTGCTTTTCTTCCTAGAGCTCTGTTTCATTCCTTATATTTGTGGACATTTTGTAAGACAAGATTCTGAGAATATGGTAGCCATTTAAACAGAAGTAAGAATATAATCTGTGACAATAGCTGTAATTTTACACTGACCAAAGGTTCCCTCCCATTTCAATTGTAGATGATTTTCTTTTTCAGTTTTGACTGGTACTTACTGTCCTCTGGATGCTAAGTGGTTGTTCTACCCTGATCTCTATGCCCAGCCCTCTTTATATTTGTGTTTTGAGACAGAATCTCATTAAACTGCCTAGGCTGGCTTTGAACCTGTGGCATTTCTGCATCAGTCTTCTGCACAGCTAGGTAGCCTGAGGCATGATCCCTCTGTAGATAAACTCCAGTAATATTTTCAGACTGTCTTACCATTGCGCTATAAAATACTATTTTGAATGTGATTCGTGTGTAAAAAATATCAATTATTACAAACCTTTTCCCATAAATAAAAGCATTTAATTAAATAGAAAACAGTTGTATGCTAATACTACTTAGTATTATGACACTATTATTAGAAGAAAAATAAACATCCTGAGTACCACTGTATCTGATAAATTTAAGAAAAATTTAAAATATTTATAATTGTTTCAAAGGCAGTTAAAATGTTACCTTGACAACTCAGTCCATTATTCTGAAGAAAGTATAATTTGCGTTGCAATGGTAAAAGGAAAATGTCTTCTTTAAAATATGCCATGGCAAAGTTTTTAATTTTACTTTTTCAATGGAGGATTTGTTAATATTTAGGAGAAGACTGTGGATTTTCTTTGCATTAAGTTGTGAACAAAAGAGCCCGTGTTTTCGTGAGCTTTAACCATGGTTCTCCTCCTTGGGGTTCAGTGGCACATGCTACTGAAGACACGCAGTCATTTTTCTCTTTATATTTGCTTCCCTTGCACTCTGTTCTAATCACATCAATCACAGATATTTAATCATCATTTTACTTCTTTTTAATTATGAGCGATCATCAGTGCATAGCCTCTTGGGATTTTTTTCATATATTCTTTTTGTTTTCTTTACTGTGGAACAAGATGATAAACATTCTGGATCTAGTAGCCATCTGTCTCTGCAGAAAAACATGCATAAAGTAAATTTTAAACATTCTTCAGAAAAGATGCCATGACTTGGTAAAGAGCTCTCCATCCTGAATTCTAAACTTCAATAATGAGATAATACAATAAAAATGATGGGGAAATTTCAGCCTATGAGTTTTAATAGCAGAATGCCAAACTCTACGAAGTAAACATGACATTACAATGCCAACACACTTTTAAAGTGTGTGAGTACACCTTAAATACAACAACAATTTATATCAATGTTTAAAAAAGATTTTCTTTTACATGCAATCCATAAGGTGATAGTATAATTTAGGGACAAGGAAGAACTGATTTTAACAAAAATGCCTTTTACTAAAATGTATGTTATTTTAAAGTGCCTTTGCAACATCACACAGAGATCATGAGGGTTTAGAGTCTTTCCCTTTTCAGCCACTATATTATTGTGGGCCTTTGTAACTAAACCAAGGCGTTAAAAGGAGTATTCTAAACCACAAAAAAAGTTTACCCCTAAAATTGGCCATATCGTCTTTGTGAATTTGGGTTTCTTCTTGCTTAGACTTTGCTCATTTGTGTACAGGCATGGGTGAGATGAAAACTCACATTATAGTTGTCGAAAACTGGCACAAAAGTATTGGCTTTAATCTCCACCAGACATCCAGCTTATTTTACAGGTTGTGCTTTTTATATGTGTGTGTGTAAATATATATGGACATATGTATGTATATATAGAGAGATGGCTATATGATTACCATTTAAAAATGTTAGTAAGAAACAAAGTAAATTTCTAAGTTAAAAATTACAAACTCAAAATGTTGAGTTTCAAAACTGACATATAAGTGTAAGTTTGTTATATAGAACAATAAGTTGACACTTATACTTTACTTAATAATGATTTATGACTTAAATATACAAGCACACATATATAAACTTTTATAATTTATTTTAACTGTATTATAATTCCATACCATTTATATTTTAATAGCTTGATCCTTTTATAATAATCCCACTCATTCAAAAGTAAACATCACTACCTCTAAAACCCTAATATATAAGATAATTCTGTGGCTTGTTTTCTGCTATATTTCACCTACTACAAAAGAGTATATTTGCCATAATCTGTGCATGTGTAATTTTGCATGTTTTGTATATGGGGCTGAGAGCAAACCTAGAACACGGGTTAACGAAATGAAAATAATATCCCTGTTGATGTCAACCACATGTCATTTGCATGTGGCTTTAACAATGCAAAGGTTTTCTTCCTGAGCCCACTACAAATCCGTATTATTCAGTCTGCTTTTGCGCTTAGTTTTTCAGTAAGGTGCTCGTGTTATTTCTGGACAAGAAGGATTATTTTTCCCAAATGGCAGATGTTCAGAACACAAGTGAAACTCAACTGACTCACAAACCATGCTGCATGACGAAGTGAGAATAGTGAGGATTTTTTTTTTCTATCTGTAAAATGTTACTTGCCACAGCAAAAAGTTTGTCTTTCCATGTGACTTTTTGCAGCATATATTTAAGAAATTACGAAAACCGCTTTTACAATGTCCCTTAAGTTGAATATTGTCTACTTTTAGTAATAGAGAATCACGAACTGTGTAACTATTCATGCTGACAGCAGAGATGTTTGAGAATTTCATTCCATCTCCTAATAAAATCTATAAAAGTCTTACATCTATTTTATGATCCCGCTGAAAAAAAAGTATTCTAGATAAATGTTAGGATTTATTAAAATGCCCAATATGTTTTTTTAATGCAAGAGTATTTATTTGTTTATTGATACACAATTTTTTTAAAAAAAAACTATATTCAAAATCAAGTGTTTTTAAGAATAAATGCAATTTTTATTTTTTCCTATTTGCTATTTTAGTATCTGGCTTAAAAGATTATTCAGTCCTAAACTTTAAATGGAGTTAATAGTGAGAGCGGCCTCCTCACCTATAATCCCAGCATTCTCATGGTAGAGACCAGAGAAGTGCTGCAATTTCAGACCATCCTGTATTAGGAGAGTTAGATGACATCCTGGACAACATAACAAGTCCCTGTCTCAGAAAAACCAAAATATACATAAATAAAAATAGATAAAGAAATGTAACTTATTGTATCATAGATTTGCAAGACCTATTTAATATGGAAGGTAATGGCACACGCTTAAACAACTCTGAAGCCCATTAGTTTCTATCCAAAGCTGATCTCCTTGACAGATAAGAAAACAAAACAATAAATGAAATTAATAACAAGGCAGAAAATACTGCGTAAGAGAGAATCTAATTTCCAGAACTATTATATCATTCAATTCAAATGTCAAGTTTTTAAACCAAAAGTACCAAGACCTAACGAAGAGGGGTTATTAGCATGTAACCCTACCTACTTGGAAAGCCCGGACAGATGGCTCACGGTTTCTAGTTAAAGGCCAGCCTGAGCAACTTAGTGAGACCTTGTCTAAAAATAAGACTATAAAGAGAAGGGTTGGAGATAGATGTTTCTTAGTGGTAGAGTACTTGTCTAGTATTACATATACATATTATGTATACATGTACATATATATATATGTATATGTCTATTAGACAAAGACTTTACAATAACTATTTTAAAGGTGTCCAGACAACTAAAAGAAGACATGGAGAAAATCAAGACAGTAGTGTGTGAAGACCATGGAATACTAAAATAATCAGAAGAGCAATGTTAGGTTGTGAAAAGTCCAATAACTGAATTAAAATGTCATTACAACAATTCATAAGGCTTTTTTGGCAGACAGGAGAAAAAATACCTGTAGATTTGAAAGCAGGGAAATAGAAATTGTTGTCGGGACAAAAAGAAAAAACACTACTCCATAGCTACAGAGAAACCTTGTCTCGTAAAAAAAGGAAAAACAAAACTACTGAGAGAAGTAACTGAAAGTGAAGGACCTAGGAGATAGCACCAGCAGATTAGCATGTTCTTGTGTTCAGAGAGGAGAGAGGACATGTAAAGACAGATTAGCAAGTACAGCCCCATGTGAAGACAGAATAGCAAGTACAGCCCCGGAATGACTCACCATGAGCCTTCAAAATTTCAGCCAGATTCAATTGACATGAATTCTAATAGTTCCAAATGAAGTCAGTATGAGCAAACGTTTTATGAGCAAAGACAAGACAGAGAATCTTGAAACCAGTAAGAGAGAAGCATATTGTCACATACTCTGTGCCCTCTCTAGGATAACCATCAAGATTCTTATCCATTGGAGACGAGAGCATAAAGACAAGAAATTGCTGCAAGAAAAAAAAATGTTTGTCGACCAAACTTTCCATATCTGACCAAACTATCTTTAAAAAAATGATCCTGTAAACAAATATGAAAGAATTCATTACTGTTTAACTGTCCCAAAACATTTTCAAGGGAATATTCCTGGCTAAGAGAAAAGAACACTAAAACATTACCACTACACTATATGATATAATGATGATTTCAATAAAATAGACACATGGGTAACTATAAAAGCTAATGTTGTAAACAATAGTTTGTAATTCTATTATCATGGTTCATCTGATTTTAAAAACATAAAATTTAAACCCCTAGTCTACAAGTAGTATCACCACAACCTCTGATGTTGGCTTAAGAGACCTAAGTATTCAAATGAAGGATAGAAAGAATATCTGTATATATTCTGTAATGGACCAGTATTGTCACTTATGACACTTGTACTTTAAATAGAATA
>NC_022032.1:26883562-26888274 GCF_000317375.1 Microtus ochrogaster | reverse complement strand
CCAAAGAACGTAGAAGAGACAAAGCATTGTGAATAAAAATCCAACATATTATAAACCTAGTATCCTTCCCAAGAGATCATGATAACATATGAAGCAAAACCTGAATGGAAGGGACGCACAGTGAATTTACCAACAATAGTTACAGAATTAAATACTTTCTCAGTATTAAACAGGCATGGTGTGAAAATCAAAACAAAGTCGTCAAGGAAATGGAGTCCTGTGAATATCAGTCTAATTAGGTCTACAGACATGCATACAGAACAGCTCACTTAGCAACTGCATGCACATTCTTCTGAATGAAGAAATTTTCCAGGATTGATATACCAGACAACAAATGAGGTCTCAATAGACTTTAAAAGATAACTATCATGAAATATGTGTTTTCTAATCAGACTTAAATACAATTAGAATTTGTAACAGAAAGGAAACAGTAAAATTGTCTAATCTGTGGAGATTAGGCAAAAAAACCCTCTAAGAAAACCAATATATGAAAATCAGAACTTACAAGATAATATAAGAAGTACTTAAGCATGAAGATAAAGACACAATATATACAAACATCAGATACAAGGAGTGCAGCACCAAAATGGGATACATAGCACTTGATACTAATCAGCAAGGAAGATCTTAAATCACAATCTAATTTTATATTTTAATGGAATGAAAAAATGAATAAACTAGTCAGTAAAATTCTACTATAAGTTGAATACTAATGTTAAATGAAATGGAGACCAAAAAGATAATAGAGATAAATCAACGAAACTAAAAGTTATTCCTTGAAAAAAGGAACACAATTGATAAATATGTCAGGTGGAGTAAGAATACAAGAGAGAAGACCCAGATTATTATCATTATAAGTGAGTGTCACTTTCGTCTATAAAAATGAAAATTGTTATAACTAGTACTAAAGAGAAGTATACCCAAACAAATTGGATTAACTAGATGAACTGAAAATTTTATAGAAATAGAAAGCCAGTAGGCATTACCCCATGAAGAAACACAAACTATAAGTAATTCCGTAATTAGTAAAGAGGTTGGATCAATATCAAAAACTTCCCACCAACCAGGGTAGTGGCTTATACACACACACACACAAACACACACGCACATGCACACACACACTGAGAGTGAGAGAAATAGGGAGGGAATGGGTAGGGAGGGAGAGAGGGAGAGGGGGAGGGAGGGGGAGGCTGGGGCTTGAAATTGTTGCAAGTTCAAGATCAGGACATTTCCAATTATCATAGCTTCAAAATGATTCAATATTCAGTACTTAGCTTAATCACAGATGTAAAATACTTTTCCAGTAAAATAACAAAAGAATGTTAAAAGAAACTAGACATAAATAAAAACACATTTCATGTGGTTAAGAAGACAGTGTAGGGTTTAAATTCAGAGTATTCTCTACCAAAGTCTAAATGATGTTTTTGCAGAAATTAAAAAAAAAAAACTCCTAACATTTACATAGAATTAAGGAGTCCTTCATAGAAAAATTAAAGTCTTGGAATAAAATCACAGGGGAAAATTCACAATACTAAGTCATTGCCTTCTTGTGAATTACACAAGAAACACAGGAAACCCAAGAAAAAGGTGACCAAAGAGGACTTCTTAAAAATAAGTTTTGTGCATCAGATATTATCAACATACCAAAAAAGTAGCCGCAAGAAGCAGCCATGTGAGGTTTTTGTTGTCTTTCAATTCACAGTCATACCCAGAGTAGAGTAGGTCTTTAGCTGCTATTCTTGGTTTCTGTCCTGGATACCTTTCACTGTGTTACAGTTCCCTATTGCAGAAGGTTGTCGAGATGGTCACTCTTAACTGTCCACTTGTCAGTTTCCAAAATCAACTGGGAACTAGGCCTTGGAGCCTGCTGGGGGAGGGGCATGCCTGTATGAGGATGGAGGGCATGCCTGTGTGTAAGTGTGTGTGTGTGGGGGGGGTCCTGATTAAGTCAATTGATGTGGGAAGACCCATCCTAATTATGGCTGGGACCTGGGCTATTTAAGTGGAAAGAATCTAGCTGAACTGTGGCATGTTTATGGTCATTGCTCTCTCTCCATGAGTATGGATGTGATGTGACAAGCTCCCTCCTGCCTCTGTGACTCCCAAGCAACCATGGCTTCTAACCTGGAGCTCTAAACTGAAATAATCTCTTCTTTGCTTAATTTGCTTTTCTTGGTTGTTTTATCAGCAATAGAAAAGAAACAAAAATAGTTGTTTTCTTAAATACTTATTCTAGCACAATGGCATTCAAATATAGTTTCTAGTTCTCTTTTTGTCCCCTCCTGACAATTGTGGATATCATTATCCCAGCTTGTTTATCTGTCTTGTGCACTTCAAATGTCCCCCTCCCTCCCAAGGATAAAGATCAATGTAAAACATCAGGTTTAATGAAATAGGTCATAGCTGTCCCAACATTCACACATTGTATTTCAAATTTGGATTTGCTACCTTGACTGAATTGCCGATATTTGAAAACTGGTATATGTCACAGGGACATCTGAGTGTTTCTGTTTTCTTTTTTTTTTTTAATTTATTTATTTATAAGAATTTCTGCCTCCTCCCCGCCACCATGTTTCTGTTTTAAATCCATGTAGATGCTTTTTCCCTTGCCCTCTACCCTCACCAACCCTGACAGGCGTCCTGCCTTAGTCCATGTCTTATGGCAGTTACCATTTTATGAATGCCTTTTCTATCTCAAATTGCCTTCTTTGAAATCTATTTGGTGATTTCAACTATTTTTACTGGAAAATATTAGGTTGAGATTTATACTACCAGCAATATATTTGCAGTGCATAAAGGCAAGATGCGTGGAAGATAAAGTTCTGAAGTTTATCAAATGATCCACAGTATCAAATGATGAAAATGATTGACACTTGTTCAAATTTGCTTTTAAGGCAACCATGTCCCAGGTCAGACAAGTGGGGCTGCTGGCTGCTGGGTGTCAGCCATGGAACAAAGACGTGTGTGCTGCCAGCGGGGACCGGTTTGCATACTGCGCAACTCTGGCCATCTATGTCTACCAGGTCTAACAGCATGGATCATTTCAATTATGATTCTAGTGGATACCGTTATTATTCAATTAATGTTTATATTAACTCTGTGTAATATTAAAAATGATAATGTAATTGGTATTTGTATATTTGCTTTGAATATTTATATTAACACTGTAAATTAGATCACTAAACAATGACATTAATCTTACTTAAGCGTATGGTTTTAAATGCCATCGAAAGTGCTTTGCAAAATGTGGTACATGAGGAAAAATGTTAACATTATTTTTAG
Organism: Microtus ochrogaster; assembly: GCF_000317375.1. Classification (NCBI taxonomy): domain Eukaryota; kingdom Metazoa; phylum Chordata; class Mammalia; order Rodentia; family Cricetidae; genus Microtus; species Microtus ochrogaster. The sequence goes on along the minus strand of NC_022032.1, from coordinate 26,884,992 downwards.
GGTCTGAAGAAATGAGTCAGTGATTTAAGAACATGAACTGCTCTTTCAGAAAACCTGAGTTTGTTTTCCAGAGCCCACATCAGACAGCTAACAACTGGCTAAAACCGCAGCTTCAGATCTGATGCCCTTTTCTGGCCTCCTTGGGCGCTGTATTTATATGCCCACATACAGACATACACACACATATACACAAATTTAAAAAATTCTTTTCAGAGGCTGTTTATTAAATAGTCCCTGATAGTAGGGCACCCTAACCGTGTAGCTGAAGTGAAATTATTATGTATGACTCCTCTCAAAGAATAAGAGCCTGAGAGGAGTCATACATAATAATTAAAAAATAATTAATAATTTAAAAAAGTTAGATCATGTAGGAAACTATACAGTATGTCAGCACGTGGGATTTTACCTCAAGCATGTGGTTAAAAAAAAAGAGCTAACCTTTAATTTAAAGGTTTTTAAAACTTCAAGGGCTACTGTGAAGGTTCACTGATACGTTAAAGGAAAAAGGCCAACCTTACTGAACGTACAGGATGTAATAAATTCAAGTGATAAAATAATAAGAAATTAATTTCTACAGTAATAATTAATGGAGGCACTTACACATACAAACTCACACACACCAAAACAATGATATATAGGGTCTGTTACACCATTTCTAGTTTAAAAATGAGTAGCTGAATCATTTCAGAAAGAGAGAGAAAGAGAGAGAGACAGACAGAGAGAGAGAGAGAGAAAGAGAGAGAGAGACAGAGAGACAGAGAGAGAGAGAGAGACAGAGACAGAGAGAGAACCTAGAGGCCAACAAGAGAGCTGCAGCCAAGATGGCAATTACATAGGAGGAAGCTGGGGAAAGGGAAGTGAGGTTCAGGGCTGCTGAAGTTTAGGGTAGGGGGCTGGGTGAGAAGTGTTGAGTGGAGCCTGGACTCCCTAACAGGTACTTGCTAGAGACCAAACAGACACTTTGGTTATGCTAATAGGCTCCTTGGGGTTAGCCATTTGTGCTGAGCTTCTTTATATTCAGGGAGAGGGCCAGTCATTGAATTCCCTTGTGGTGGCACTGCTGACCCCATTAAATTCCAGTGGATTATCCTAATCCAACACTCTCACTGTTGGTCCTGGTTAAACTAAACAGGTCCCCCCCCCACACACACACACACACACTCACTCACACTCAAAATCATTTATCTAGAAAAGGGAAGATAGGGAGGAGGTGAGTTGAGTTGATAGGTTCAGGGGAAAGTAAGAGAGACTAGTGGGAAACCATAACCAGAATACATTAAATACATTCCTGAGACAGTCAAAGAAATACATTTTAAGAAGGAAACACCTTTAATATTTTGGAGAACTGTTTTTGCACATCATCGAAAACTTCTTAAAAGTTGTTATAAACAGTTAAGTGGTTTTTCTTAATAAACTGATTTTAAACTAAA
>NC_022032.1:26878981-26883351 GCF_000317375.1 Microtus ochrogaster | reverse complement strand
CATGTGGTTGCTGGGAATTGAACTCAGGACCTTTGGAAGAGCGGGCAATGCTCTTAACCGCTGAGCCATCTCTCCAACCCTTTAACCTAATTTTTAATTTAAATTTCTGAAATTATTTAAAAGATTCTGAATCAACAGGGCTTTTGTATTTCATGAAACATTGATAAAAAATGTCATAAATTTATAAAATATGCATGTTTAAAATGTAAACAATTGACTACTTCTAATTTAAAATCATTGCTTCCTCAGTTTTTTTTTCTAAGTGGTTTCCTTCAGCTCACTGAATTCAGTTGTACGAAAACCAAGGCATAAATTAAGTTTATTATTATGCAAACCAGTCTTTCTGTGCACGGTTTGTTTTATATAGAATGATTTCTAATAAAGAGCACAGGACTTAAAGAGGAGACTCAACTGCTTGTCGTGCTTCGTTTTAGTTGGATCACCGTTATAATGAGTTCAAACTTCATGCAATCATGTCGGAACATAAAAAGACCATCACGGCAATCTCTTGGTGCCCACATAACCCTGACCTGTTTGCAAGTTGCAGCACTGACAATTTGGTGATCGTTTGGAACGTTGCAGAGCAGAAAGTCATTGCTAAACTTGACCATATCAAAGGTATACTTACCACTAAGTTATTTTATCAAAGTAAAATATTTCTGTTTCGATAATCACCATCTGTTTAGTTAGTTTAGATTTTAAACAATATTCAAAATTTCTAGTAGTAACATGTATATGAAATGCAAGTGCGTGGTACAAAAAGGAAGCAAAATTTTTTAAAATAAAATATTCATAGAGGATGTTATTAACTAAGGATGTAACCAGCTACAAATAATCAAACTAATGTTAAAATTTAATATGAGAATTTCTTGAATAAGTACACAAATCAAAGTAGAAAAATTGATTAGGTAAGTAGCAGGCCTTGTCTTCTTATTAGGGTATTCCCTAATGATCTGTGACACATAGGACGAGAATATGCAGACAATACGCATCTCCATGATGTACTGCTGGGCTCGTTTTGTGACTTTCTGTGTGATATGGTAAAGATAAAAGCTTGTTTCAACTAACAGGTCTTTGGGAATTTGATAATATCTCAACTTTATTTTACTCACCATTGGGCTTTAATTTTATCTATAATGATGATATAATTGAATAACGATTTTATCTTCAATATCATAGTTCATGTTATTTTTCAGTTCCAGTGATAATTTGATGATTATTTATAATTGTATAAGGTATTTCTAGATATACTGTCAATATTGAATTTCTTTTAAAAGTAATATAAATAAGTTTGAGATGGAAACTGAGACACAGCCGGGCCGTGGTGGCACACGCCTTTAATCCCAGCACTCGGGAGGCAGAGACAGGCGGATCTCTGGGAGTTCGAGGCCAGCCTGAACAGCTATTCATGGCCTGAGTCAGGAGTTTTCATATCTCTACATTTTTTTTCTGATAATTTCAGTTAATCAAACGTTCTATGAATCATTCTAATATTGCTTACAGTAATAATAGTATATATACCAAATACTTTGTTTTTGTAAATGATCTTATAGAAGACATATACTCTACTTGAAATTAATTTTATATTTTATGATAAAGAAACTAAAGATTTGTGATGCGTTTTCTCATAAATTCAACAGCACAGAGTCTGTATTAACCTATGTTTGAAAATAATAGGAAGCACAGATAAATAATACCTACCTTTGTCAAATATTAATGACCAAATCTTCTGTGAATCTAATGTATCTGCTGTGGAGTCAGCTTAAGATCCTTAGTCAAAGTACCCTGTGTCTCTGGATATACAACTTAAAAAGACTTTTTCACTTAGCCTTAGACCCCCGTGTCTCTGGATACACAGTTTAAAGGGACTTTTTCACAGCCACTTGTAGAAAAAAATTAAATGACTGTCATAATAGTGTGGGAAAATTTTGTTTTAATTTTGCTTTGAAAATTTTTTAAAGACTAATTGATAATTCCTCCGGGTTATATCCAAATATTTTCCTAATTTGAAATTGAAAGCTGTAATACTTTATTTAGGAATGTTTAAATATTATTTTTAACAAAATTTTCACTCCCACATACAGTGTTGGATCTGTGTGTTTTTCATTTCTATTTTTGTTTCTCCCTTAGTAATCTATCTAGTGGAATAAGTGTTAGATTTGCTCAATTATTCAATGTTAAAGTTGTCACTAGCTCTACACAGAAACATATTGAGTAGCCTTGTATATTTCAAATGTAAAAATTGCTGGAATAAATGAGTTGGTATTCTCTATGTATATTCCCTGTAGTTTTAAAGGTTATCTTGTAAGTATAATTCCCATATTAAGAAGTCGATTGTTTTTTAAAATAATGAAATAATTCTTACATTTGAATTTTGATAAATGTGCAGTGCAAACAATAGCTATAAGAATCTTTGTTTTTTGTTTTGTTTTGTTTGTTTTTCATTTTTTGAGACCGCGTTTCTCTGTAGCTTTGGAGGCTGTCCTGGAACTAGCTCTTGTAGACCAGGCTGGTTTCAAACTCAACCTGACTCTGCCTCTCGAGTGCTGGGATTAAAGGTGTGTGCCACCACCACCAGGCAAGATGTTAGAATCTTATGCCCATCTTTCTGTTTTGTGTGTCTGCATTTAATTTTTTCCAGGGACACCTGCCTGTCTCGGCTGGTGCTGGAACACAGACAATGCTGTGGCATTTGTTTCCCAGAAAGGGCCTCTGCTCATTTGGACTATCTCAGGACCAGATAGTGGAGTGTCTGTACACAAAGAAGCTCATAGTTTTGTGTCCGATATCTGTATATTTAGATGGAACACCCAAAAGAAGGGAAAAGTTGTATTTGGTCATATGGATGGAAGCATATCAATTTTTCAGCCTGGTAAGTATTTATTTATCTTGATCTCATCTTTTTTTTCTTAGCAAATCTATTTTCTTATTCACATTCATGTATTTTTAGTCTGAGAATGAACAACTTGAAAAACAAAAAGTTTATTTTAGCTAATTTTGGCTCACCTGGAATTTCTTGCTTTAATGCTCTGGTTTGAATTATGATAACTAATGATGATGAATGAGAAAGGAATTATCTGAAAATACTGATAATGCCGCTTGTAACGGAGCCTACTGTGATCAGCTCTTTAACGAGCTACTCATGTAATGGCTTTCCAGTCTCTGTGCACCAATACTGAACCCTCCATTATAAAACCAGAGAAGTTCAGGCATCAAAGACTGTGTCTTATTCAGGAGAGCAAAGCTAGTCAGTAAAAACCTGAGTGTGGACCTAGGAAATCCACTCCAAAGTTACTGTTTTTCCTTTCAAAAAACATTTTACTGATATTTTCTATTCCCCAACTACTTCCCCATCCCTGTCCTGTCATGAGAAAGTGAATTTTTTTTTCTGACTAGAGAAGCACACCTTTTTCTTTCAGATTTTCAGTAATAAGTATGTGCAATACATAAAGCTCTCAAGAATATCAAAGCAAAGCCATTAACCCTGTCTCGCATCATCAGGGCACACAATTTTGCCATTCACATGTCATCGATGCCTTCTGGAGTCTCAGACTGGAGACATAAGGTAGAAAGCAACACTGAAACAATGATCTTTGAAGCGCTTTGAAACAATGTTCTGTTTATGGACTAGGTAGTAAACATCAGAAGCACGTTCTGAGACCTGAGAGTCTTGAGGGAGCAGATGAAGAGGACCCAGTGACAGCCCTGGAGTGGGACCCACTGTCCACTGATTATCTCCTGGTGGCAAATTTGCACCATGGCATTCGTCTGCTGGATTCGGAGTCACTTTATTGCATCACGACGTTCAGTTTTCCGTCCGCAGTGGTGTCTGTGCAATGCTTAGCCTGGATTCCCAGTGCTCCTGGCATGTTTATAACCGGAGGTAACGTATCCATATTCCTGAAAGGTTCGAATGCGTGAATATTCACTAACTGAATTAGATACATTGTTTTTTGTTAGTTGACTTCATAAACCTTGTTAATTAACATCACAAATACTCAATATCTAAGTGTCTGGTTTATAAAGTGTGTCATTGACATGAGTAAAGTAAAATAAAGGCACCATATTTCTTGTGTATAAAATTATATTGTAATATTGTGTGTGTGTGTGTGTGTGTGTATACATGTACCTGTGTTTATATGCGCATAAACAACAACCAATTGGATTCCAGGTGTGAAGAGATAATAAAGGTACTGATTGGAAAACAATCAAATATTCTAATAGGAGCCCTATTAGCCTCACTAAATTTAACAGATTGTTGCCAGATATGTTAAGGCAGTGAAGGCTTTTCAATCAGATTAAAAATGAAAGTAGTAAATAGTTCCCACCCGAGAGAGGCTATCAAGGTGAGTAATGAAATCTGAGAAGGT
>NC_022032.1:26867407-26878313 GCF_000317375.1 Microtus ochrogaster | reverse complement strand
AGCAAACTTTAATAAGTTTATGAGATTTTATGCATAATAGATAATAAAATTTTAAATATATTTATTACTATTAAGATAAACTTCACTTACCACAAAATTCACCTGTTTCAACTACAGTTCAGTGGTTTCTAGTCTATTCTCAAAGATGTATGGCCATTATCTCAATCCAGAGTGTTTATTTTTTTTCTCAACAAAACCTGTACCCCCTAATAACCAAGTTCGACTGTTCCTCTCTACACCCTGAAAACCACACATGCATCTAAACAGACAATCTACTCTCGGCCCCTGAGTTTGCCTATTGGGGGCTTTTCAGGCAATCATTCCAAATATGGTCTTTTGTGTTTGCTTCTTTAACTTAATACATTATTTCCAAGATTCGTCTGTGCTGTAGTATAGAACAGTATTTTACTCCTTCCTGTCGTAAGTAATATCCCATCATGTCATTGGTATCTATTTATACTATTTGCTCTGTAGGTGGTTATGAATAATATTGTTATTATGAGCATCAGTATAGAACTGTTATGTGAACTTTTATAATTCTGTTAACTTATAAACACTGGTAAAATTGCTGGGTAATAAGGTGATATTATATGTGTGATTGTTTGAGACATGGGCAGACTGTTCTCCATGCCAGGTATTAAGGAGAGGTTTGGAGGGGACAGCAGTTCTCTAATTGATTTTTAAGCATGTTTGATTTATTTTACTGAAAGCAGATAATAAGCAGTTGATGGAATTTTAATATAGAAGGGATGCTTATTGTTAGAAGTGGACAAGTTTCTCTGCTGGACCACTTCCTAGAGTGAGTGTTGTCAATCATCCCATCTGACCTTCCCAGGGGACACGTAGGGGAGGAGGTTTCTAGCCCCGTGACAGAGTGTAATGGAATAAAAAATAAACATGTCCCAAATTTGAAACTAGAGTAGGCTATCATTAATATTTCAGTGATACAGTGACTGCTGCTGGACGTCTTTGTTGTTACTTCTCATACTGGATATTTTACTATCAAACAAATACATTGACATTTGCATTTCTGATGATCTGACTAGATTCTCAAGTGGGCGTTTTGCGCATTTGGAATGTTTCAAGAACAACACCTATTGATAATTTTAAATTAAAGAAAACTGGATTTCATTGCTTACATGTAGTTAATTCTCCTCCAAAGAAGAAATGTAAGTAAAAATATAGAAGTTTTACTATTTCACAGTATCAAATTTCTGCACATAAAGTGATATCACAGCATAAATATATCATATTTTATACTGCTGAAAAACACTTTAAAGAATTATCTTTGAAAATATCCATGCTAAAGAAACCATCGAATCCACAGAATAATTTGGATTCCTTATATAGAACTATTTAAAGCCAACCTATATTTGCAAAATGCCATTGAATGATAATATTCAAATACTCTTAAATTATTGCTGTGAAGAAGATGAAACAATGATATTGATAGAAATTATCAAGAATGGTGAGATTAAATAAAATTACCATGGCAGATATAATTAATGTTTTAAGTGTACATCATTTACAAGCTACAAAGTTTATAGCAAAAATGTTAAAATAATATCAGTATTCAAATTATAGGACTTAGAAATCTGGGTTGCAATTTTGGTTATCTGATGTCACTGAATTTATAGAATTTTTAATCATCTCTACTCTTTTTGTGCACATTATTTTCTGGTTATTTGTGCTTTTCTAATGTTAATAAATAATAAAACACATTTTCTAAATAAACAATCTGGAACATTGGAATAATTTTTAATTAGATGTTTTTGAATAAAGTAAGCAAGAATAAAATTGACTTTCTACTAGGTCTATTATAATTGTTCTGCATAGGTGGTAGTGTATCCATATTGTGACTGCAAAACTGTGGACTAAAGAACTCTCTCCTCCAATAAAACATAATTAAATAAATTTCCTCCGCCTCCAATGTCTGATCCCCCAAATTCATAGACTTCTCTTCTTTAGCCATTGCTATCACAGATAAACATAAAAGAATCAGCTTAAATATGATTTGCTGAGTTCATTCAGTGTTGGCTGCATATTCATATAGCTTTAGAAATATATATATATTTCTAAATGATATATATATATATATATCACAGTATATTGAACAGCCTCACATGGGGCTTTTGATTAAAACAATAATCTAGGATTGGCACTTAGTGGTTAAGAGAGAGCTTGCTGTTCTTTCAGAGGACTTGAGTTCAGTTCCCAACACTAAAATTCAGGCAGCTCACACACTGCATTGTAACCCCAGCTTCAGGACATCTGACACCATCATCTGGCCTTTACAGGAACCTGCATACATGTACTGTATACTCAGATACAGAAACACACCATGCACACACACACGCACGCACATACACACACGCACGCACACACACACACACACACACACACTAATCTAGAATAGTCACATCCTCCTTACTTGAGTCTATTTTTCCTTATACAAATAAAAATAATTAATAATGAAACCCTGTCTCGAAAAACCAAAAAAAAAATGGTTTTTTCTAATTCAGAGAATTAGATAAAATTGATAAATAGTTCAAAGTTACTATATTTGAACCCCAACCATTAAACCTTTCTGTAGAGTTCCAGCTTTTCAGGAATTTGAATGTAGGTTTAGAGGAATTAGGAGGAGGATGTTTGAGAGGCTAGCTAGCACATTGCACATTGCTTCTAGGTGCTTTTTCTGTCAGCATTACTTTCTTTGTTCTGCCATTATGAATTTTCATATTGTGGAAAGACCTAGACTTCATAATCCTTTTCTTTCATATTTTTCTGACTATAGAAGTTACCATGTTTATTAGTAAAAAGCCCAAAATTGTAAAGAAGCACATAGTAATATTGTCATTTTTGAGTAGTATCTTTCAAATACTGTTGTTAGGCAGACTTGCAGGCTTATTTTCCTAGTTTGCATTGAACACAATACCATGAACTAAGAACCATTATGAAATGAAATTTAAAAGTAAAGACATTTAATTATAAACTACAAGAATTCTAAGAGATTGATGAAGAAAGTTTGTCAAGACCACACATGATCTGAAATAATTAAAATATTCAAGAAATATTATGGATCATGTTAACTTTCACACATACTATATGTTGTTGAACTAAACTAATTACTATCAAATGCCTATGTTGTTATTATCCATTCTGGTTTAGGCTTCCCATCACTCTCAGGATCAAAGAAATGAGCAACATCCATATTGAATGCAACAAGAACTTTCTTATGTTTTAAACAGAAAATAAAATACTAAGAAGTACTTATGCATATTTCAATGAGTAATTAATAATAGGTTGTACTGATAATTTACAATGGCATCAAGCAATAGAAGCAATTCTTACTGACTTGAAAATTAACTCATAAAGTTATATGATAGAAAAACATCACCTATGTGTGTGGCTGAGTATGAAGCTTTTGTACTGTTCATTTTATTTTGGTGTGTGCTGATATATGTCTCTTCATGTAATTGTGGAGTACATATGCACATTTGTGCATGGCTTTATGTGGGGAGTTAGAAGAGGACATGGGATCCACTAAAGATAGAGCTTCATATATCCATAAGGCATCCAGATTTGTTACGTAGGAGACTGAATTTTAACTCTAGTTCTTGTGATTGTACAGCCAGCCCTCTTAACTGCTGAGCTGTCTTTTCTGGCTTACTATGACAGTATTTGGAAAGAAAACTTTTTAAAACTAATAATATCATATTTTAACTTTTGGAGATAACAAGCAACATATTCTTAAAAGAATAATATTTGTGACTAATTTTCAGTCATATTGATTTATCTGTACTTGTATGTACTTCTTTAACATAGTCAAGTTTTATGTTCATATTTCCATATTTTTGGTGATTCTGAGGAAGTAGAAATTGTACTCATTGATAGATATGAATTTAGAAGAAAGCGGAAAGTTGAAATATGAATTAAGTCCTGTAATTTCATTCTAGAGAAAAATGATTGTTTCTTGTTCCTTCCTATTTTAGTTTCGGTCCGGTCTCCAAACAAAAATCATTATACGTCTTCAACAAGTGAAGCGGACCCTCCCCCGAATGCGACACAAAATCAAGCATTTTCTCTTCCTCCTGGTCATGTGGTGTGCTGTTTCCTGGATGGTGGCGTTGGGCTTTATGACATGGGAGCCAGGAAGTGGGATTTTCTTAGGGAACTGGTATGTCTTCAGTTTCCCCTTCTGTTAGTCACCATGCTTATTTTCTGCAGATCTGTGATATTTATATACACCTGTGATTCGGTATATTAAAAAAAACATTATTTTGTAGGTAATAACGTGCTGATGTTTTTGTTGTTAAAACATTGTAGAAAATAACACAGAATAACAACAGCAACAAAAAGCTGGGGATGTGGCCCATTGGTACATGGTTTGTCTTGTGTTTGAGACGTGATTTAGTCTCTAGCTCCACAGAAGAGAAGGAAGGAAGGAAGGAGCGGGCAGCAGTATATTATTGAAAGAAAAATGACTGGCATGTGCTCTTGGCCGCCAGGAAGCAGAGGTAGTGTGGGGGGAACCAAAGAGATACACCCTAAACAGGGCCCCCAAGACCTACATCTGTTCATGAGACCGTACCTCCTGAAATTTCAACCACTTCTGAATAATACCAACATGTCGATCTGTTGACCAGGTCTGACTCTCACGCATTACTTAGCATTTGGGAAGCCTCCTTCTAGTTGCTGCCTCACTGGGCATCAAAACCTTCAACACAAGGCTTTGAAATGAACAAAAATTCTCTTTTTTTCTCTCTTGGACATATCCTTTCCTTTTGGCACAAAGAAACAAGAAATATTTGATTTTGCCATGTGAGGTTTCAGGTTTCCAAAGCTGAAATTTGAAAGCGCAGCCACAGGAAAAAAATATCTTAAGTATAAATAGTGGAAATTATGTCCTTATGTGTGTTCTTATCACTGTACATGTGTAAATTTTACTATGTTTTGTGCTTTATTAATAAGGGGTTCCTCCATACGTGATTTTTTTTAAAAAAAATAATGAATTCTAGGGCCATGTGGAAACTATATTTGACTGCAAATTCAAACCTGATGATCCAAATCTTTTAGCAACAGCTTCATATGATGGCACTATAAAAGTCTGGGATATAAACACCTTAACAGCCCTGTATACGTCTCCTGGTAATGAAGGGGTCATTTTTGCGCTTTCATGGGCTCCAGGTAAGACTTCCTTTTATTAAAATTCAGAATGAAATCAAGTGACTTTCCTGATTTTATTCAAATTTATCTTCTTCATCCAGATTTAATCTTGTTCCAAGTGGCTGTAAGAGGCAAATTAATAGCATTATTATTATTATTATTATTATTATTATTATTATTATTACATCTGTGAGATGTAAGGCTGTAATATATCTCACCTGCAAAAGAACTTTGATTCCTGCGCTATTACAATAACAGCCACATAGAAAACTTACAGTAAATATAGATAATTTGAATATTATCTAATTTTGGCTGTATTCGTAGAGCTCTACCTTTAAAGATTAATTGATTTTGCATGATAAAATTTTTTTCTGAAAATGTTCCTGTGATTCAGATTTGTGAAAATAAAAACTTCTAGGCAATGGTTTCAATTTTGTGTATTTTTTTCATTGTAGAAAGGAGCAGCGGGCCTGCTTTTCGTCCCGCCCACGTCTGGCACGGCTAGCTTTACACCCGAAATAACAACACACAAGTTGTATTCTTTTAAACACTGCCAGGCCATTAGTTTCAGCCTCTTATTGGCTAATTCTCACACCTTGATTAACCCATTTCTAATAATCTGTGTAGCACCACGATGTGGTGGCTTACCGGGAAGGATAATCTTCCTACGTCCATCTTGGGCCGGAGCTTCATCATGTCTGCCTCACTGCCTTCTTCCTCCCAGCATTCTGTTCTGTCTTCCCCGCCTACCTAATTTTCTGTCCTATCAAAGGGCCAAGGCAGTTTCTTTATTAACCAATGTAAGTAACACATAGACACATGACCTTCTGCCATTACTTCATTTTTTTTAAAAAAGAAGTATTGTTTGTATTTTCAACTGATTTTTTTTTTAATTTTATCACCTTACAAATATATTTTCCTAATCAATAAAATGTTACTTGATAGTTAGGAAATATGAATAGTAAACATATTATACATTCATGGAATACTTAGCAGCAACTGATAACTTGGGAGATTTGGCCTATAGTACTTGGCTTGAAAATAGAGCCATTCCTGTCTTTTCAAATTCTATTATAAATTTTTATTGATCTCAAGATGTTATCAGATATTTTTCCCAAAAATTTAGTAGGAGGTATAGACTAAATAAATTGATCATGTAACTATTGAAGTTGAATAGCCAATATATTCATTGATTTGTTCTCTTTCATACTTGATGCATTGATGACATTTTTATAATTATACTTTGCAAAATTTCCATTGTAAATATTGCCAACTATGGGTCCAGTGTTTGGGAAACAGAGTTTATTGCCAAGCCCAGTGGCCTGGTACCTGCACTGTAGACTGGGAAAACCAATTCCTACAACCTCCCTCCAAGTTCCAAAGTATACATGCCCCTCCCCACAGAAATAAAAAATTATTATCAACTATGATTCTTAAATAAATGCAGAATCTTACATTGTTAGAATTTTGTTTGGTTTGATTTGGTTTGGTTTTTGGTTTTGTTTGTTTTTTTTTTTTTCATGACAGGAGTTCTCTGTTTGGCTTTGGAGCCTGTCGTTGAACTTGCTCTGTAAACCAGACTGTCCTTGAACTCAGAGATACACCTATCTCTGCCTTCTGAGTGCTGGGATTAAAGGCATGTGTTGCAACCACTTGATCAGAAATTACATTTTAAAAGAGAATCACATTGGTACAAAATATTAAATGTGTAATCTCTGACCACTTGTGTCCTAAGGTGATTCCGATTGCATTGCGGGTGCCACTTCCCAAAATGGTGCTTTTATTTGGGATGTTCAAAAGGGCAAAATGATACGTCGATTTAATGAGGTAAGATAACTTACTGCTATTGAATCGCATTATGTCTTACTACACAGCATGTAAATGTTTCATCTATATAATGGTATGTATGCTTTTCCAACTAGAAGAAACTACAACGAACTAGTGCTGATTCAGGATAAATTTGAGAATTACAATGGAATTTAGAAAAATTCATCTCAAATTGCACCAGAGATTCCAAAGAATTTTAAGTTATACTTCTCACAAAATCTAAGCAAATATTAAATAATGGGTAGAAGACTAACTCAGAAATCCTAAAATATTACCTGTTTTGTGACATTTTTCATAAAATCATGAAGAATTTTCTGCCCAAGCATCCAAAACAGAATTCTAAGTTCAGCCTGTGAACCTTTGCGATCTATCGTGGTTATGTAAAGAGCAAGTATCACTCAAAATGGGTACACCGCTGAGAAGTTTCCTCCTCTAACTTGGCTCACCTTGTAGAAATGTCACCAAAGACCCTTCACTAGTTCATCTACCCCCTGTGTATACTGTAGTAGCCTCTAAGGCATATGCATCTAAGGCAGGAGTGAGGAGGACCTAGTCACTTCTTCTAGGAGGGAGTATTAACAGCATTATTAACAATAGTGTAGACCTGACCATCACTGAATTATACGTACTTGTTTCCAGATATGTGAACCAAGGTAGGTCAACAAAAATGGCTTATGATGGCAATGGCCTGACTGAAGAAATAGCTTTACTACAAGACGTGGTTCTGTTAACAATATCGCTTGATATAGACTCAATTTATTGTTATAACCCTGGTTCTTCACATACAAAATGATGAAGTTGGACTCACAGTGGCTTTGATCTTCACACAAATTCTCTTATTTCATGACAAGTCCTACAACTGTCCTATTAGTAGGACTGAGAAACAAAGCTGCACGCTGAGATGCGTCTTCACAGATAATCTGCTCCCAGTCAGGTTGAAACAAATTGAAGTCTCTCTGTGTGTATTATTTCAACATAGATTTAAGTATGGTAATTAAGGAAGAAAGAGACATATATTTAGGGAAAGTATAATATGCTCTGTAACCTAAGTGAGGGTTTTTCATAAGAGAATGTCATATCTACATGCCTTAACAATAACCATATGGATGATTTTGGTGATTTCTGAAATGATACTGTTCAGAGTGGTTCTCAGATTTCTTTTAAAAAAAAATGATAGGATGTTTTCTGGGATCCACTGGAAATGATTACAGACCAGAAAGACAGAACTATAGGTCACAATGTAGCCAGGATCTCTCTATGGCCTTCCTCTAAGCTTCCTGAAGGTCTTGTGTCCATTTACCTGTTTAAGTAGGTTTTATGTCTTTCTTAAAGTCTATAGACAGTTTTCCTAAAGGGTGTTTTCCTGTATAGATGATCATCATGTCTGTTGAAATTATCTCTTACAGAAAAAGGCAGTGGTATGTCTTTCTTCTTTACCAGAAAGCCTCTGAGAAGATAGAAATCTTAGGATCGTTGAGCAATTCAGATAGAATGTCATGGATTCATCTGGTCCAGAGATATTCAGATCACATTTTTCTGACCAGAAATTAAAGATCTCAAAGTCTGAGATCTTGATTTTAGAAGCTGCTGGGTATGAAAGTGGTATCTATCCTTAATGCCATTAGAGCTCTCTAATATCTACAAACAAAATGAATAATCATAACATTCTTAAAAAGTACATATGCACTTTACAAATATAGAGGGACTAATCTCATTTTTAATTCACTTGTATAAATTAGCCTTCTGTGGCTCTTCAAAGAAATGAAAACCACTGAAAATTGTTTTAACAGTTTGAGTATATGTTTTTATAAATCAACCTTAAAATGGAGGTTATAAATATTTTTTACTTTACTCTAATAGCACACATTATTTAAGTAGCTCATGAAACAAAGAAAGTTTGATTACAATCTGGGAATGGGTTGGTTGCAGCTTTTATTTCCTCCTCCCACAGTTGATAAAAGATGTACATTCCATGTGCTTTAAATGTTCTCCTTGTATGAGCTGTAACTATACTCCTTGGGTGTTTCCCAGTCCTAGACATTTTCCAGGTATCCTAATGAAAATAAGCCTTTGAAGCTAGAACAACGCGAGTGAAAAACCATGCTGACATTATACCTTAGACATTAGTTGTGGTATACCTTGTCATCATACTTTATACATTATCTGTGTTTGAATGCAAGAAGGTGAATATCAGCAATCATATGATGAACTTCACAGGGACCAATAGTCAGTCTGAATCCTCTGGATGGCCAAAGAGGCCCATTTCAACTTTTAACTTTGTGTACAACACAAACAAGAGCCTATTTTATGCTTACTAAATCTGTTTTTAAGAGTGGTCACTCCTTTATATATTCTTAAAATATGTATTCAGGTTCTGGGGAGGGCCTGGTGAAACCACCAAGCTAGACCACGCCATGGGTAGAAAGAAAGGTTTATTGGGGAATTGAAACTGTCGGGCTATCTTCCAGAAGACAAAGAGATTATCAAAACTGCAGGGAGAGCCTTACCAGATGATGAAAGACAGGCTGTGTGGAGGAGGAAGCCTGTAAGCTGGAACAGCCTGGAGACAGAGGAGTGGGACAGAATGGCCTGGGAGCAATGGCCTGGGAGCTAGTGTAGGACTTTGATCTGTTGTGGACTAGTTTGAGCTAATAGGAGCGAGGGTTCCCTTTGCAGGATGCAATCAGCTGCAGAGGCGGATAAGGGAAGTACTAGCTTCTCCTTACAAATGGAAGCCCTCTTTGGGAGATTCCAGGAATGCTGACTTTAAGTAGCTATCCTGTTTATCCAATCAGAGTCCAGCAGGTACTGAGCCTACACTGTCATTTAGGACATGGCCAGCAGCACTACTACTTGCGAGGCCCACTTTGAACCTAAAATTGGGGAGAAGTCCAAGTATATAAACTGCTTGCCACAAAAGTTGAGAACATGGGTTTTGTGCATGTACATGGAGAATGGTATACTTGTCTGTGGCGCAGGACGCCCTTCTGCACCACCATATCATTCGTGAACCGGGCAAGGGGCTGGAGATTGAAACACAGAGAGACACAGGTCATCCTTGATGCCAAATATCCCCAAGAATGCCCCCTTTATTGTGTCCAGGGGCAGCTTATATAGGGATAGCCACGCCCCAGCCAAACACACCAGAAACCATTCCCCTGCCATCAGGAACTCCTTAGGGTCTCATACTCAGAGCAGCTGTAGGCACTCAGATCAGGGAAAAACAAGTTGTTTACCAGAAATTCAAGATCTGGGGGTTCACTGCTCCTAACACTTGTCATGGCATACATGCACATATATGGACATACACTTATCATGCACACCACACACAGAAATAAAATTGTCATTGACATTAATGTTTATGTTGGTATCACCTAGACTAAGTTACTAATAAAAGTTATTCCTAGAAATAACTGAAGTTTTAAAAGGGGTTAATTAACTTTTACTGACAACTGCTGTTTTTTTTTTTTCAAGCATGGAAAAAATGGAATATTCTACATTGCCTGGAGTCATAAAGATTCTAAACAAATAGCAACCTGCAGTGGCGATGGTTTTTGGTAAGTACTATATCTGATAGTATGAAGCTAATCTGTCTAGAAAGGACACTTTTGGTCATCTCAGTTGTATATTTTGTTTGTACAATGTTTCATTATAAATTTTATTTAAATCTCCATATAGACACATATGCTATATTGGTGTGATATATTATTGCTAAAGAACAATGCAATACAAAACCTTTTCAAAATAAAAAATGAACCAAATATATAATTTGTTTTTTTTTAAAACAGGGTCTTTTAAGTCTTAGGCTGGCCTTCAACTCCCTATGGAGCTGAGGATGACCTTGAACTTCTGATTCTCCTGCTGCCACCTTCCAAGTTTGGGATTATAAGTGTGTGCCACCATGCCTGGCAGA
>NC_022032.1:26865756-26866876 GCF_000317375.1 Microtus ochrogaster | reverse complement strand
AGACTTTATTAACTTGATACAAAGGATAACTCACACAGTCATTCCCTTCTTCACTCTGAGACAGCAAATCATTAGCATTCTGTCGTCTAGTTAGCCAAAGTGTTCTAGGTCATGTATGTTGAAGGCTGCCCTTCCCTAGATGACCTCATAGTTACAAAAGAAGGAGAAGTACATTTGCATATTCTGACCACCTGTCTGGATGGCATGGACTTACTAGGATAAGCTATTTTAATGTTAAAAGAACCAAGCAATGGCATGCATCCTGAGTTGGGAAACCCAACTACCTTGTCCATCATTTGAGTAACCTCCAAACTCTCTGACCCTCAGACGAGGTGGAAAGGGCCCACATTTCTCAGGCTCCACACTGTTGAAAGTAGGAATAGGGCAGTCAAGTGAAAAGCCCTCCCCATGGAGCTGATTTCACTGTGTTTCAGGCATACATGCTTTCTTACTTCTTACAAGTCCCCGGAAAAAGTGAATTTCCAAGTAAAAACCCATACCGAAATAATTACCATGTTCTAAGTCAATGCCACCTTGTATTAGGAATTAAGTCATCATCGAGGGTTGCTCATTGAGGGTGGGGAAACTTGTCTTCATTAGATTTTGCTGTATGAAGTCCAATTTTTTTTCACCCTCATTTAGAAAATTAGAACTGGAAGAAAAAGAACAAAGGTAAACAAAAGCATGCTTAACAAGCCGCCATTAGTGGCTTTCCTCCTTAAAGAGCGAGTTGATAATTGGTATTTACTAAAGTCTAAAAGAAATGCATAAGACTTTTAAAACAAAAGAATCCACGATTAACTTCACCACACATCTTCAGGACATTATTTAGCTTCATTTGTGAGCATCAGTCATCCCCAGTGTGCAGGCACCTACAAAGTTTTGAAGAGCCTAATGCAGTTCAAAAGCGTCTTCCATTTTAGCTTCTTTGTCAAAAGTCAGATGTTCATAGGTGTGTGGATTAATATCCGGGTCTTCAGTTCGACTCCACTGGTCAATGTCTCTGTTTTCATGCCAACACCAAGTTGTTTCCTTGCTGTATTGATGTCAAGGAAGGTGATGCCTCCAGAAGTTCCTTTATTGTAGAGGATTGTTTTACCTGTCCTGGGTTTTTGTTTTT
>NC_022032.1:26855755-26864278 GCF_000317375.1 Microtus ochrogaster | reverse complement strand
ACCAGGCTGGTCTCGAACTCCCAGAGATCCACCTGCCTCTGCCTCCCGAGTGCTGGGATTAAAGGTGTGCGCCACCACCGCCCGGCAGTAGCACCAAGATTTGTCCCTGCTGCTTGTACTAGTTTTTTGCAACCCATTTTTTTTTTTTTTTGGACGGATACCTTACTTAGCCTGGATACAGTAGGGAAGGCCTTGGTCCTTCCTTGGAGCAATGTGCCTTGTCCTCTCTGGGGAATGGATGGAGAGTGGGTTTGGGGAGATGAGGGGAATAGGAGGAGGGGAGGTAGTGGAAACTGGGATTGGTATGTAAAATGAAAAAGGAAAATTTATTTTCTTTAAAAAATAAAATAAAAGCATCTTCTAAAGAGATTAATCTCCAGGGGAGTCAATAGCACTTGTATTGTGACAATAATAAAATAAGCTAACAGAGATTATTTCCTATTATCAAATAATAAAGGACACTTTTCTGTATTAAGGACCTCTGAATTTAAGTTGCATTACTGAATATACACCAGGGAAAATATTGTAATGTAAGTTTCGTTCTTGGTCAAATAGTGCATTGAATGAATTTTGTGAATGAGCAAGCAAAATAAATTTTAAGCACTTAAATTTCAAGCTGAAAATCTAATATATCTGTTATATATCTGGTAGTACTTGAAATTATATTTTTCTATAATTAAGAAAACTTTTTAACCAAATAGCTTCTGAATCAGTTATCACCTATAATTTGATCTAAATGGATTATGGTAATTCATATTATGTGAAGTAGATGTGTAATTGGTTTCATCATTTGTGTGTGTGTGTTGTTATGCTACATCCGCGAAGTCCCCCAATAACCAACAAGGAGACTAAGTCCTGTATATAAAAGCAAAGAGCCTTTATTTTATACAAGTTTGCAAACTCCGTCTCTCCTTGTGTCCAACGTATTGAAATAATGGGAGAGTCCCGAGCTCAGTTTCAGCTGGGTTTTTATAGTAGTAAAGGTCGGGGTGGGGGTAAGGGATTTCTAAGGTTCAGGACCCCTGATTGGCTGACATTTATCTAGGGGTCTCCTGGTGAGTGTGTGCTGGAAGGTGATTTTATCTACAAAGGTTGGAACATTAGGAATTTCCATTGGATGGTCTGTTTTTTGGTGGTTCTTGGGTAATCTCCAGTTTGTGGTCCTTCCTGCAATCAGGTATTGCTTCAGGGTAAACTACTAAGACCCAGGCCTCCATTAAGCTTATCAAGACTGAGTCCTACACTGGCAGGTGATAATGGTGGGAAGAACTTCCTTTGGGTGGTCTGTTTCTATTAAGCTTCTCATGGTTGACTCGTGTGTGTGTGTGTGTGTGTGTGTGTGTGTGTGTGTGTGTGTGTGTGTGTTTTCGGGTCTCTTTGTATAACCTTCACTGACCTGGACCTTTTTATATAGACCAGGTTGGCCTTGAACTCATAGACATCTATATCCCTCTGTCTCTGTGTCCCCACATCTAGCCCCTCTTTTTCCTTTAAATGTTCTTTGCAATTTCAGAGATGGCTTTTATCTTAGAATACTGACCTTTGAAAGTGGCAATTATGACTTTGTTTACCTAATTTTAGTATCATCCGAACAATTGATGGTAAACTTCTACACAAGTACAAACACCCAGCTGCAGTGTTCGGTTGTGATTGGAGTCAAAACAACAAGTAAGTTCGTTTTTCCAAATAATAATAATTGTATTTGAGAGATTGGAAACAGAACTTTAAAGCTACTCCCCTAGATAATACCTATTCTCCTTGGATATTAATTTCTTTTTCTGGCAGATGAAGAGCACGGTAACTGTCCATTTGTTTTGGCTCTTTGTAGTCCATGGTACTTTCTTTTCTTTCTCCTCCTCCTCTTCCTCCTCCTCCTCCTCCTCCTCCTCCTCCTCCTCCTCCTCCTCCTCTTCTTCTTCTTCCTCTCTTTTCCTCTCTCTCTTTCTCTCTTTCTCTCTTTTTTTTCGCTTTACATACCAACCAGTTACCCCGCTCACTCCTCCTCCTGCTTCTCCCCACCTCCTCAACTTACCCACTTCTCAGAGAGTGTAAAGCCTACAGTGGGGAGGCAACTAAGCCTGGCATATCAAATTGAGGCAGGACCAAGCCCCTCTCCTTAACATCAAGGCTAAACAAGGCATCCCACCATAGAGATTGGGCTCTTGCCAACTCATGCACCAGGAAGCCTGTGGCTCCACAAACAGACAAAGCACAACTGTCACCCACATTCGGAAGGTCTAGTTTGGTCCCATACGGGCTCCCCAACTGTCAGTCCAGAGTCCATGAGCTCCCACTAGCTTTAGTTGGTCAGCTGTCTCTGTGGGATTCCCCATCGTGATCTTGAACCCTCCTACTCATATAATCGCCCCTCCCTCTTTTTGACTGGACTCCAGGAGCTCAGCCCAGAGCTTGGCTGCAGATCTCTGTATCTGCTTCCTTCAGTTATTAGATGGAAGTTCTCTGATGACAATTAGGGTAGTCACATCTGATGATAGGGGAAGGCCAGTTCAGGCACCTTCTCCACTATTGCTAGGATTCTTAGCTGGGGTCATTCGTGCGGACTCCCAGGAAATTCCCTAGCACCAAGGTGCTTTCTTATATGACTTAAAAATACGATTTACCATCTTCAAAATCATTTTATGATATACTGGAGAAAAACACACTGCTAATAAAACTAATAAAAATTAGAAGTGAGCCTATTCAATGTGTGACTCTTAGACAAACATGGTTCTTTTTCTAATTTCTTTAAGCATCTCAGTAGTTCTGCATTGACTTTCTACTCCCCCCCCCCCAGCACAGTCAACAGCCTCTGCGTTGCATAATTTCCCAAGATGTAGAACTTCAGTGGGTGGATTTGAAAGACAGGCTTGCATGAGAACTACTTATCCTGTAAGAATCAACTTCCATTTAAAATTAAATACAAGTAAAATTCCAGTAAAATTGGACCTCCAACTGACTGCACTTCAAATAATTTTGCTTAAAACCTTCTTTTATAGGGTATAAGTAGTGTGTTTTAAATGGAAGCTATCTTTAGATATTGTCAAAAACACCATGAATTCTCTTATGCTTCCCTGTACTAAATATGGAAAGCATAATTAAATATTAAAAACATGCTTCCTGAAACAAATAATATACAATACAAAATAATGGATCTGTGTTTCTTCCAGTAGGTATGCTCCAGTCAATAACAGAATTTATTAGCATATAACTAGCTGATATACAAAATTAGCTCATGACCAGGCTGACATTCCCCCTCATTTCTTGTCTTGAAGACTAACAATCATTGACAACAAAGGCTGCCATGCAGGAGGCTTTGGTGGTGGTGGTGTTTTCCATACCCTATCATTTCATGCCCTGTCATAACCACCAATGCTGGTTATACTCGGAAGAAAAGTGAAGCAAAAAAGCAGAATCAGTCTCAACAGGCTGAGACCACTATATTGGAATTGCAAGAGGCCCCAACCTTTCCATGAGATGAAGGTGAATCACATTTAGAGGGTTTGGGGCCACACACACTCACACACACACACACACACACACACACACACACACACACACACACACACACTCACTACCAGGAAGTATCAGGTTGGGACTAAGCAGTTTTTTACAGCTGGACTATTGCTGAATACAATCTGACTCAATTCCTCATGACTTGTGGTTATTGCTGAATATTTATATCCCAACATGCCCGTTCCAGATATTATGCAGTTTGGGTATTTATAGGGTTGGTTTTGGATTCCTTCAAAGTCCTTTCAGAAGTTACATGTCTTATGATGTCTGCCTTTTCTCTGTCACCTGTTGTTTTCCCATCAGAACAGAGGCTAGGCTTTAGTCTGCTGCCCTTCAGCCAGTACCTGTGGCTCTGTAGTTTAAAGCCTGCTTCTCTGCCAGTGGCCCAGCTGCTCAGGCTGCAGCCTGCTGGGAATATTGTTCCCACAGGCACCAGCTCTGTGGCTGCCACCAAAAAAATGATTTTAATTAAATCTCCCTCGTTTTATTTATCAATAAGATTTGGGAGCCAGAAGCTAGTCAAAAACCTGCTAGCTCAGAGAGGTAGCAACTAGCTGACCTTTTCTCTTTGCCTGCTTCTCTGAAAAAGAGATGGCCCTTCCCCTCCTTCCAAAAATTAAAACCCATTCCACACAAAGTCCCTCCCTACTTTCTGCACATCTCTCTATCATCTTCCAGACTCCTTCTGGCTCCCTATGATGACTTTCTATCAACTATTTGCTAACTCGGCCTCCTGACCCAAGATTGATTTTATTTAATTCACACAAATGCAAACTTGGGGTTCACTATGTGATTGAATATCCAGCACAGTGATATTTGTTATACCGTGGTTGTTGAACATTTAAAACACAGGTCTGGGAGCAAGCAGAGGTAAAGGCTTGCCCAGCACATGTGAGATCCCAGAGCTTCTACCCCCAGTACAAAGAACAAAAGGAAACACAGAGCTGCACACACCATTCTTCTGGGTAAATTCCTGAATATTATCCCACTGATTGTAGAACAAAAATGCAGGCTCCCTTTTTAAGCATAAAAAAATTCATTAAATCTTGGAAGACAATCGGTATTGTATAGTCTTAGAGACAGCAACGTTTTAGATATAGATGAAGGATCCGGTCTCCTCCTGGTCTTCTTCCTTAGATAATAAAGAGAATCCAGAAGACCCTCAAAAACTTTCTTTAGGAGAAACATCTTATTTCTGTTTCATTTCTACACAAAATTGTTAGAAAGATGTGGAGCTGGGAAGGGTAGATCCTGGGAGAAAGGGGGGAGGTTGAGTAAGTGGGAAATACAACAAAAGACAAA
The DNA here is from genome assembly GCF_000317375.1 of Microtus ochrogaster. Lineage (NCBI taxonomy): Eukaryota > Metazoa > Chordata > Mammalia > Rodentia > Cricetidae > Microtus > Microtus ochrogaster. The sequence goes on along the minus strand of NC_022032.1, from coordinate 26,859,463 downwards.
AATAAAAATTTAAAAATTAGGTTTTTTTTACTGAGAACCAGGTAGATATTATCTATGTTCAACCTTAGGTGAAATATTCCACAGAAAGAAAAAAAAAGGTCTATTGTGTATCATAATAATTGGGTGAGCAGTAAGTAAACAAATCTCATCACTCACTGTGTGGGACCGTCATAAGACAAAATAAATGAAAAAGTACTGTTTGAGAAGCATAAGAAATTTTAAGCCTGAGATGCTTAAAATTAGGGTCAACTTAGGGTCTATAATAAAGGAAGCACAAAATCAGCCAATGAAAAATGAACACTGAGAATGAAACTACACAACGATTCAGTTTCGACAAATGAGCAGCTGTGTAGTTAGAGCTAATATATTTTATATCAAGGAAGCAAGAAGAACATCTTTAGTAATTAGAACTGTGACATACTTTTAAAATTGTTAGCAGTAGTTAATCTTTGATTGTCATATTTTAACACTCCATGGGTGGCATTTCAGAGATATGATAGCCACTGGCTGTGAAGACAAAAACGTCCGGATCTTCTGTGTAGCCACTAGTTCTAGCCAGCCACTGAAGGTGTTTAGTGGGCACACAGCACGAGTCTTCCATGTTAAGTGGTCTCCTCTGAGGGAAGGGATTCTCTGCAGCGGTTCTGATGATGGGTATGTATTTTTGGAGTCTAATATTCTTGTTCTTTAAATCATAAACTTACAGTTTCCCAGGTATGCATATGTTGTAACAACAATTTATGGAGAGATATAAGCACTTAACATGTAGACAACTAAGAAGGACTCAAAATAAGTCCTGAAGAATAAATTAAATCCTATCCTGTTCACACTGCCGCTGTATTCTTGATTTTAATTGTCTTATTTATGTTCCTCAATGTGAATTCTCATTTCTAGCTTATTATCAAGAATATTCATAGAAAAATAACTATAAACTTAAAAGATCTGAAATAAATATTTATAAATTGAGATAATTTATAACATTTTATGTTTAATGTAGAAAACATTTGTATTCTTGTCAAAACTGGAATAAAAACTGACTATAAAATTTATCTTAAAGCAAAACATTGGAAATTTTTACGCTTTTTTCTATTGGCAAGAATTTCTGAAATATTGTGTATTTTCCCTTACTTTTGAGATTATAATTTGTTTAATCACTTTTTGAAGATAAAATTATGTTAACAATAACCTTACTTTGTATAAATTAAATCATAGTGCATAATACCTCCAGATTCTTATTGGATAGCTGAGGATTTTCACCTTTGCTTTTTTGGATTAAATTCCAACTAACTAGGAGAAATCATTTGCAATATGATTATTGTATGAAGTTGGATATACTTTTATTCATGAGACTATTCCAGTCTCTCAGCATAGAGTTCAATATCTAAATTGCATTCTGCATGGAAAACTGTGTCATCTCATAATTTTCTTAAATTTAATCTGTAAAGATGTGCTATTTTCATTTTAATGACAATTAGAAGCCTTTACTAAATTCAGGTTGTTTACTCCCCATGCAGTAATTACCATTAATTAGCATGGATGACATTTACACATTTTTTTTTTTTTTTTGTTTTTTCGAGACAGGGTTTCTCTGTGGCTTTGGAGCCTGTCCTGGATCTAGCTCTGTAGACCAGGCTGGTCTCGAACTCACAGAGATCCGCCTGCCTCTGTCTCCCGAGTGCTGGGATTAAAGGCGTGCACCACCATCGCCCGGCTACATTTATACATTTCTAATGCATCTTTAACTTTTAAACATTGTCCTGGGTAACCTAGTTAGTCTCTTTAGAGCTACTGGTTTATACTAATTCCTTTCTTATTCATATAAATTCTGAAAGATTATCTTTTCTTATTTTGATTAAAATTTTTATATAATATATTTTGATCATTTTTCCTTCCCCTTTCCCAGCTCCTCCTTCATGTTCCCTCTCTTCTTCTCTCTCCCCAAAAACAAAAATAAAAACAAAATAAAAATCAAAACAAACTGATAAAAATAATAACAAAAATTGTTTTTAAAAATTCTAAAACACTGTATTTGGTATACATGATAAATTACCAATCAAATGAAAAACTATGTTAGAATAGACAACTCTAATATATTCATTTATGTCACTGTAAAGAGAAAATTCACAAGTCTTGTACATAAAATGCTTTTAAATTTTTTATTGTTCTACACACATAGGTGTTTTGCTTTCCTCTGTGTACCTTGTACATGTTTAGTGCCCAAGGAGGCCAGAAGAGGGCATTCAATCACCTGGAATTAGAGTTATGCATGGTTATGAGCCACCTTGTGAGTTCTGAGAATTGAAACCATATCTTCTGGAAGAGTATCTATTGCTCTTAGCCTACCAACCTTCTCTCCAATCCCAAAAAATTCTTTTTAAATATGTTAAGAAAATAAGCATTGTGTTGTAATAAGACAATGTTACTATCTGGTATAAATTATAATATAGACATAAAACTGTCTTTCAGCTCTATTCGAATCTGGGATTATACTCGAGATGCTTGTATAAACATTCTCAGTGGACACACTGCACCTGTAAGGGGATTAATGTGGAATACAGAGATTCCGTACCTGCTAATATCTGGAAGCTGGGACTACACTATCAAAGTATGGGATACTCGAGATGGAGTTTGCCTAGACACTGCGTATGATCATGGTGCAGATGTATATGGTAAATTTTTTCCATGTATTTGTTATTTTGTTGCAATTATGATGCTTATATTTTGAGCAATGCCGTATTTTTAAATAAGTCACAGCATTTCATCTTGAAATGACACTATTTCACATTGGAGAAAACACATCTATTTTTTAATAAAACTATTAGAATTGCCAAAAAATAGCCAAAGAATATGAAATTAATAATAGCATGGATACAACTTATCTACTGTATTAGTTAGGGTTTCTATTGCTGCGACAAAACACCACGACCAAAATGCAAGTCGGAGAGGAAAGGGTTTATTTGGCATACACTTCAGCATTGCTGTTCATCACAGAAGTCAGGACAGGACCTCAAATGGGGCAGGATTTCAGAGGCAGGAGCTGAGGCAGAGTCCATGGAAGGGAGCTGCTTATTAGGTTGCTTCTTATTGCTTCTTCAGCCTACCTTTTTATAGTATTGAAGACCAGCAGCCCAGGCACGGCACTACCCATCATGGGCTGGGCCCTCCCACATTGATCACTAAATGAGAAAACGCCTTACAGAAAATGCCTTACAGCTGGATCTTATCCATTTGAAACATTTTTGTCATCTGAGGCTCCTTCCTCTGACGATTCTAGTATGTGTCAAGTTGATACACAAAACGAGCCAGTATCATCTGTCCATTACTTTATTTGAAGTTATTGCAGGCAGTGGTTTTTTTTCTTGAATATTACAATTGTTAGTACAGATAAGCTTAAAATAGAAAGCAAATTACCCATTTGTATTTGCATTTTCTGTTATTCTAAAGCCTTGCTAGGAGTAAGTAGGCAGATGAAGATTTAAAAACATGCTCTAGGCAAAGCAGATCAAATCCTTGCCTTCACAACCATTTGCTTTTTCTACCAAAAGCAATCTATAGATTCAATGCAATCCCCATCAAAATCCCATCAAAATTCTTCACAGATCTGGAGAAGACAATAATCACCTTTATATGGAAAAACAAAAAACCCAGGATAGCCAAAACAATCTTATACAATAAAGGATTGTCTGGAGGCATTACCATCCCTGACTT